>NC_081570.1:22783995-22852299 GCF_022355385.1 Mustela nigripes | reverse complement strand
GGGGGGGGGGGGGGGGGGGGGGGGGGGGGGGGGGGGGGGGGGATGTCCCCTGACTTGAGGGGCTCAGGAATGGAGTCTCACCCAGACTGGCATCTGCCCTAAAATCAAGCTTCCCCTCTTCCCCCTCTGTGCCCAGCTTCTCCTGGGTTCAGGGCTAGTCCCTCACTCTGGTTAGGTGTGACTCCATGTATGGTCGAGTGAATTCGGCTCAAAGGCCCCAGTGTTGCCTTTGACTCACTGGGTCTCCTCTCTGCCACATCACTGACCTCTCTGAGCCAACTGTCACTGGCCTGGTCACCCAGTACTGCCTCCTTCACGGGGAT
This sequence comes from Mustela nigripes, assembly GCF_022355385.1. Classification (NCBI taxonomy): domain Eukaryota; kingdom Metazoa; phylum Chordata; class Mammalia; order Carnivora; family Mustelidae; genus Mustela; species Mustela nigripes. The sequence continues at coordinate 22,851,976 of NC_081570.1, read as the reverse complement.
GGCATGAGGTCAGGTGGGCGGGGCTGACGGGGGCAGGCCCATGTCTCTGTTAATATGACCAGAGGCCCTGGCGCCACTTTATGGGGCCACCTCCCTGGTTTCTGCTCCAAACTTCAACAACTAAAACCTTTAAGCCGTTTTTGTTTTTGTTTTTGTTTTTCCCCTTCTAAGCCTTTTTATGACCCCAGCTCCACAGGTCCTGTGCGACCTCTGTGGGTCTTGGTCCTCCCTTTAGACACTTGGCACAGGGCTAGGCCCATAGTAAGCCATAAATAGGAGTTGTTGTCAATTATCATCGGGCCCAATTTTCCCTGCCATGTTGGGGCCCTTGGAATCTTCACCAGAGTCACTGTTCAATTTAGTTTTCCAACTGGGACGTTTTCAAGCACGAAGCCAGAAGCACTGAGTTATTCCTGCTCCACAGCCCACATGTGATGGGGCCCTACTCCTGGGGTCATCCCAGATGAATAGGGCCACAGGGACACGACGGGACATTGTGGAGAAGTGGGGTGTGACTCGCAGACCAGGTCACACAGCCAGCATGTTCTCTCCCGGATTGCTTGCTCCCTGTCTGGGACACTCTATGGTGAGGTCCCTGTGGGGAGGGGCCAGGGACTCACACCTGCCACCTTGCAGGCAGAGCCTCCTGCCCATGCAGCCTTCCAGGACTGCAGGCTCGTGAGAGAGCCCAGGGCAGCTGCTCCGGAAGCTCGATACACGGAGAGACGGGAGAGACCAGGCGAGCTGATCAGTGTGTTCGTGCATCACCTGTGTTTGTGATAATTTGTCACAGGGCAGTAGGTAGCAGTGTCCCCCCCAACTCCCCACCCCCACGGCTGGTGTAGCTCAGGAGGGTCCCTGGCAAAGCAGAGCACCCGCCTGTTTCTCATTTCTCCCAGGAGCCACAGGCTGCCACAGTCTGTGCTGGCCCTTGTGAGCCAGCTCCCGCCCCTGCTCCCTCCCCAGGACTCCAGGAAACTTCCACGGAGCTTTACAGAGGCCAGGTGGGTGGGGGTCTCTGGGGGGGGGTGCTGGGCCAGGGATTCTCAGGAGGCCACAGCTGTGTTGTTCCAGAGGTGGCTCGGCCTCAGTCCCAGCGGAGGGTCCCCAGTCCCTGCTTGCCTCCCTCAAATCCTGGAGCAGGGCAGTCACTCACTCTAACTTCCATGGCAGGAACGTGGTCCCCGATGTCACCCGGGCAGGAGGCAGACCTGGGATTTGACCCCTGCTCCTGCCCTCTGCCAGGCCTGTCCCAGGGCCCCTTGCAGGTGCTGGGAATGAAGTCACCCCTCGCCCCCTGCCAGGACCTGATCCTTGTATGGGTGAAGAGCCTGAGGCCCAGGGCCAGCCACACCCCCCACCCCAACAGGCAGTGAGGGACTGAGCAGGGACCTGTTCCACGTGATTGCGGTTGCTCGGTTGCTCGTGTGTTGCCCACGCACGCCCTGGGAGGCCAGCTCCCTCAGTTCCCAGTCTGTGCCCACCTGGCCCGGAGCAGGGGCTCCAGAACTGAAGGCTGAGGTATGGAAGGGGCCTCTACCGACCTCAAAACACCAAGAACCACCAGACAGCCCGACTACCTCAATAAGCGCAGTGTTTGCTCAGATCCCAGGGCTCGGCGGGGTGTGGTGGGGGGGAGAGGGTCTCCTTGACGCACTCAGTCCTCTTTCTCATGCCCCCCTCCTGCTCCAGGTCACTCTCCTGCACCCTCTTTCCTTGGCTGCACCCCCTTTCCTTGGCTGTTACCCAGCTGGGCAGCTCCAGCCCCAGGATGAGGTGAGAAAGGAAAAATATTTTTAGAGAGGCTTTTTTTTTTTTTCTTCCAGGAAAATGACTCCAAATGTGCAATTTATTCCCAGGAACGGGGGGTGGGGGGGGGGGTGGGGAGGTGGGCAAGTGGGTTGGCTTTTGGAATGGCAGTGCCCTCCTCCCTTCCCACCCCTTCTGCTCTCTCCCTCCCCTTCCTCCACATCCCTGCAGCCCCCCTCGTCTCCCCCCTTCCCCTTGCTGGGAAAGACCACCTCTGGGCCTGTCCCAGCCCCCCGCCCCCCCCATCCATTTCCTAGCCCTGTGACCTGGGCCTGGTAGGACTGGGCCGCCCCAAGGAAGGAAGGGCTTGAATGAGGGCCTCGGTTGTGCTGTAGGTTTTTTGTCATGAGTTTTTGCAAATAGGAGGAAAGAGTGGGTGAGAGAAAGCCTCCAGGGCAGGGAAGGAAGCAGCCTGGGATTCTGCCTTAGACTGACTCTGTGACCCCAGGCCAGTCACTTCCTCTTTATGGGCCTCACTCAGTTTTCTCACTCATAACATGGGCAGATGAAGGGGGTGCAGCAGGGAGAGCAACACGAGCCCTCCCCGCCGCCCCCCCCATGCTCTGCTCTTATTTCTAGGTGAACAAGCCCCTGGAATGTTCCTGGCCTCATCCACACACAGCTGGAGCTGGAGCTCAAGGCCTCAGAGGCCATCTCCTGGGCCGGGCTCAGCCTCAGTGTGACCTGTCTGCCATGGATCAGGGGAGATGCTGCCACCACCACCCCTGTGAAGCCTTCCTAGATTGCTTCTGTGGCAATCAACCCCTCAGAGTGTTGTTAACACTTCCTTGCTTAGTGCCCTGCTCACTCACAAAAACGTAGGGGCAAAGTTGTTGTAAACTTAAGGAAACTGAAGCTTCAGGGCCCTTTGCCTGCATGGCCCCCTTCTAAAGCCTTGTTCTTAATTTTGTATTCGTGGTCCCCTGAAATTGTGTAAGCTTTGGACCCACACAGCTGGGAGCTACCCTCATCTTTGTCCCTGCCCCCCCCCCTCACCAGGTGGCCTGGTGCCTGGGGCAGACCTGGCCAGACAGGAGTTCAGGGTGTCTGGGCCTCCCCTGGCCTCACCTGCAAGACCAGTCTAGTCCCTCAGCTGGCCTGTCACCAGCTTCTCAGAGCCCGTCTCCCTGAGTGTAAAATGCAGCCAACTGGAACCGCAAATATATGTGTTATGCTCCCCGGGGGCCAGGCTTTGTTGGAGGGGCTCCCAAGCATTGGCTCTTTGGTCCTTGTGGTAGCCACCCCCAGAGGCAAGTGTGTTTGCTGTCTGCACTTCACAGGACCATGGGGACAAGTCGTGAGACCGTTGCCGGCAGGTGCTCAGAACAGTGCCTGGCGAGCAGTCAGCCCTCCGTGGATCCTGGTTCTCATCTTAAAGGGCAGTGCTGGGTGACAAAAAGCCAGCCTGTGGAGCCAAATGTCTGTGGGGCAGGCAGCGTCAGCCAACAATTACTGAGCACCAACTGTATGCCAGGCCTGGAGCTGGAACTGGCAACAGGGTTACTCGGGCACAGAGCTCAAAGCTGTTGGCTAAGGCTCCCCTGTACCCTTTGCTATCTTTTTGGAGCCCAGGGTCCAGGCTGAGAGCTCAGGTCAGGATCTCAGCTCTCATTTACCAGCTGTGTGACTTTGGGCTTGTCTCCTAGCTTCTCTCTGCACACTTCTCAGCAGCGCCGGGGGCACGCTGAGCTCCGCTGGAGCTCTGCGATTGTGATCCACTGGGAATTCCAAGGTGTTCCTGCTTTTGGGGGAGCCAGTAAAGTCAGGTGGGGAGTGCAAAGATGGAGCTTGAATGGCCCTGCCCAAGGCAGTCAGCGAGGCTCCCCAGAGGGTCCTGGGGACAGGGGGGGACCTGATGCCTGGGTGGGTCACCATGGCGGGGGAAGGGAGACCCCGAGGGGCTGGGGCGGAGCTGGAACACACAGGTAGGCAGGGGGGAGATGACTGGATGGAACCCTGGGTGTGGGAGGGCCCATGAAGGTGTGCATCTGTGAACCCCAAGAAGAGCACGGGCGGGGGCACGGTGGGGGGTGAAGGAGCGGGATGAGACGCTCAGGGGTCCAGACCTGTGCTCACTCCTGCTGGTGACCAGTGTCTTTGAGGAGCGGCAGGTGGCGCTCCCCGCCTGCCCAGCTGAGAGATCCTCCATCTCCCCCCTTCCTTAGGAGGTCAGGGAGGAGGGGCTGCTGCTTCTAGAAGTCTCAGAACCCGCAGGAATCTCTGAAGATGAGCCACACTCACTGCCCACCTTGTGCGTGGTGTCCTGATGGCCTTCCTGACAGCTCCTTCTCAGAGCCTTGCATACCTCCCAAGACAGAGTCTCCACTACCGCTCCTAGTAGCTATCTGTGGCCAGCTCCAGGTGTTCGGAGCCCCCCACACCCCCTTACACCAAACCAGCTTCTCATACCCTCGCCCTAGCCTTGCTGACCCTAACTCTGCCCTTTGGAAGCCCTCAAAACCAGTCCGGTCCCTGGCTGGTGGCAGCCCTTCTGGAAGATGCTTGCCGCTCTAACAGGTGCCTTATTTTATAGACCCCACTGCACCCTCCTTTACGGAATCCAGAGTACAAGGGCAGGGGAGGGGTCGTGTTGTCACGACCTGGCGCCTGGCACCGCGCCTGACACACAGAGGCACTCATCTTATATCAGGAGAATGAATGTGTGAGTGCATGGACCCTGCGTGGTCACTATCTCCATCTTCCAGCTGGGAAGCTGGGGCTTGGGAAGGTGAAGCCTCCAGTGTCACATATGTTAGTAACTGGCAGAACGGGGATCTGCCTGACCCAGAGCTGGCGTGCTTCACTTCCAACCTGTACTGTCTCAGCTGGAACCCCTCCTCCTCTCCCGGGCCCCATCGGCCCTCTTGGACCCGTCTCCCCAAGGCTCCCGTAGGCCAGAATTCCAAGACTTGGGCAATATGATTCCTAGAGACTGGGACAAGAATTCCTAGGGATTTTTGCATCTCAGAGTTGGAAAGTTTCCCTCCCTTCCACTCCAGGATCTGTGCCATGGGGCAGCTAGCCGGGTCCTCTGCACCCTTTAGGAACTAGGTTCAGTTCAGCCTTGTGCCGAGCTGACATTTGTCCTTGGGACCTCTTCATCAGGGCCCTGAAGGACAAGTGACAGTCCCCCCGACACCCCAAATCATGGTTGGCACCCCAGGATCTTTTTCCCTGGGCCCAAACCCAGCCCTTTCCCTGTTGGTTCCATTTGTCCTGGTTTCGGTTCCCCTTTTCCTTGGGGGAACTGTCCCAGTTTCAGCTCGATTTGGTTCCTATTTCCTGATAACAGGCCCGGAACAGGGTGCCAGACATAGGAGCAGACTTCCAGCCTGCCATCATTAGCAAAAGACCTCCCTTCCCTGGGTCTCAATTTCCCATCTAGGCACTGACAGCACCTTCTTCATGGGGGCTGTTGACAATGAAATGAGACAACTCAGGTAACGAGCGGGGGGCCATGCCTGCCTGGGGTTGGGGCTTAATAAATATTCACTTTGCCCCCCATCCCCCACCCAACATCTGGGGCCAGGTGAGCTCAGGTGAATGGGAAACACATTCACTGACATAACAGATTGATTCTGAGCTCCCACTATGTGCCAGGGTCCCAGGGATGAGCCAGGTGGCGCAGACCTGCCCCCCCCATTGCCCCGCTCCTGGAGGTCCTGTGCTTCGGGATGGGGACTTGAATAAAAAGTAAAGTGCACAGAATGTTTGGGGGGGCAGTAGAGTTAGATCAGGCAAGACACCTGCACACCCCTTCTCACACCACCCCACTGGAGGTGTCAGCGAGCTGGCCCCCCACAGCGGGTGGGGGTGCAGTGGAGGCAGGGCTGCCCCACTTTCCCCCTGCTGATCCGGTAACGGGGCAGCCTCAGTAACAACCCTCAGGTGTGCAGGGGACACGGAGGCCTGGAGAGGTCCAGGCTTGGTCAGAGGTGTCCTGAAGGTACCAAAGCCCCTGGACCTGGGTGACATCTGGCCCACTGTGTCCACTGGCCTGGGACCCGGAAAAGCCACAGGAACGGTACCCTTACGGGTAAGCTGCTAGTGATCACACAAATGCCACCCATCTACTCAGGCCCTCAGTGAGCCAGGCCCGTCCTCCGGCATTCCCACGCGGGATCCTTTCCTTCCTGCGCTCCTGCCAGCCCTCGGAGGAGCGCAGCGTTCTACGGGATCCCCATCCTTGTGGTCGAGGCTCAGCGAGGCAGTCCCAGGCGCACAGCAGCCACTGTGGCGGAGGCCGGCGAAGGCCAGGGCGCGGGGTGGCGGAGGTCGGGGAGCGGGGCCGGGGGGGAAGGGGCTGGGGCCGGGAGGGTGGCGCAGAGCGCGGGCGGGAGGAGACTAGGGGGTAGGCGAAGGCCGGGGCGCGGGGTGGCAGGGAGGGGAGGGGTTGGGACGGAGAGAGGGGCGCAGGGCCCGGGCGGGGGGAGACTAGGGGGGCCGGTAGGGGGGGGGGCGGGGGGGCGGGGGACGCGCTCCGGCCCGCCCCGCCCCCCGCCCCTCCTCCCGCTCCGCCCGCGCTGGGGGCGGCCCGGCGGCGGCGGCGGCGGCGGCGGCTGTGGCGGCGGCGGCGGCGGCGGCGGCGCACGCTTCCTGCGGGCGCGGCTGCTGTGGGCGCGGAGCTGCGAGGCGGAGCCGGGCCGCCGAGCCGGGAGCCCCGAGCCGGGAGCGCGTCGGTCCAACCTCCGGGCCGCGCCGCCGCCGAGCAGCCGCCCCGCGCGCCGCGCCTCGGGAACAAAGGCGACCGCCGCCGCCGCCGCCGCCATGAAGCCGGGACCACCGCACCGCGCCGGGGCCGCCCACGGGGCAGGCGCCGGGAACGGGGCCGCGGCCGGGCCCGGGGCCCGCGGGCTGCTCCTGCCGCCGCTGCTGCTGCTGCTGCTGGCCGGGCGCGCCGCGGGGGTGAGTGACGCGCGCCGGTTCCCGCGGGTCCCCCTCCCCCCGACCCCCTTCACCCAGCCCGCCCCCGCACCCCCCTCCCCCGACCTCCGCGCGCCCCCCAGCCCCCGCGCCCCTCCGCCTGCGGGCGCTCCCCAGCCCCTCGTCCCCCAGTCCCCAGGGCTGACCCCGTGGGGGAGGCCGCCCCCGCCGCCGGCCGCCTCCGGGGCTCGCTTCTCCGGGCTCTGGGGACCCCTCCCTCGGCGGGCGGCCGGGCGGGAACCGGAGCGCGGGGCGCGGAGTACCGCGCCCCTTTCCAGCGGGGTCCTCGGCCCGGGGTCGAGAGGCGCGGGACAGGCTTGACGGCGGGCGGGGGGTCGCCGGGCGCGGGGCCCGGGTTGGGTGTGTCGTGGGTCTGGAGCGAACGTGGCTTTGGCTTCGCGGGTGTGCCCAGAGCGTGGCCACTTTTAGAGAATTGGGGTGGGTTTCCTGCCGGGGCGGGGAGGTGTGCGTTTGGTTCCTCCGAGGGTCGCTTTGGGAAGGACAGTGGGGGCCCGGAGAGGGGGAGGGGTGGAGGGTGATTTGCGTGAAGGTGACCTGAGGGGGTGAGTGAGGGTGACCCCGTGTGTCTGATCCCCTCCGCGCCGGGTGTTGGGACCTGTCGGCTGTGTAGGGGTGAAGGATGAGGGATGAGCAACAGCCCAGCACATGGCTGCCTGCCGTCTTGCCTTACCTGGATGTGGACCCTGTGGGAGTGACCTATTGTGTGTGCCAGCGGAAGGGTGGGCAGTTATGGGCTGGGGCTGTGGGTGCCCGTTGTGGGGGGGGGGGGGAGTGTGTGTGTGTGGGAGAGATCTCCGCGGTGGGTGTGTGCTTGGACCCATGGGAATGTGTGTGTGCGTGTGTGCATGTGTGCAAGTGCTCGTGGCTGCATGGGTGACCCTGTGCAGGGGGCTCGTACAGTCGAGGGGGGCAGAGTGTGTGCAGGGCAAGGGGAGTATGTGTGTATGTGGTGACCCCTTCAGTCTCCCTTTGAATGACCACGCAGCTGTGGGGTTGAGCTGAGTCCCTGTTCCATTAGGGGGAGGGGAGGAGCTTTAGAGAAGGACCAGCTCCCCACCTTGAGGGACCTAGGTCCCAAGTGAGTTCCCCCACAGACGCCAAGTCTGGAGCCCAGGCTGGGGATGAGGTGGGGGTTTCTGGGCCCAGTCTCTGTGGCTCGTTCTAGGAGCTGCACCTGTCCCTCATTCCTCAGGCTGGAAAGGACCCTGGTCTCTGAGGCAGCCCCCCGGGAGCCGACTCTGTCCCTGCATGTTTCCGTGGGCCTTGGTGGGCTGGCCTGTAAAATGGGAGGACAGGCATGGACCGAGAATTTGCTTTTTGGACAGACAAGCTCCTCAACAGCCTTCCCACCTGGGGGCTGAATGAAGGGTGGAGGGAGCATTGAATGCCAGGTCGAGTACAGTGCCTGGTGGGCTGGTAGCCTCATCCCCAGTCCTCCCCCAAAGGGGTTGAGAAGAGGTCCCTGGGTGGGACTGGGACCCAGCCCATCCTAGCGCCTGGGTCACTTTCTGAGCCACGCTTTTGAAAGAGCAGTTTTGAAATCAAAATCTTGGAAATAACCCAGCCTTGGGTTCAAATCCTGGCACACCCCCCCCCCATGCTGTGACCTCGTGCACACTGTCACATCTCTCTGGGCCTCTACTTTCTCTTCTGTAAGATGGGGCTGGTAACACCATCCTCGGAAGTGAGATGAGATGATACGTGGGCTCATTCACAGAAGTAAATGTTTGATGTGTAGATGAATGAAAAGGGGACATAGGACAAAAGGCTTGATATTTGGAGACCCGGCAGGGATCTTGAGCTGTGTGACCCTGGGTCAGGCCCATCCTTTGCTGAACCACTGTTTCTCACTCCTACAACAAGGCTAATATAGTTCGTGCCCCACAGGGTGGTGGACGAAGGAAGGGAGTGCCTGGCTGGTGGAAGACTGTTCTGGAGAGCCTCAGTGAGACAGGGTGTCCCTGAACCCGATGGCCAAGCAGAGTGGGTGTGGTTCAGACCCACAGCTGAGGAGCAGATAAAGCAACACCCCCTCATTGGGTCTGGGCCTGGAGGCCAAGGTGGTGGGCTTGACTGGGAGGGACTCCAGATGAGGTGGGAAGGGGAGCCCCTCTCCTCACCTTACCTCTTCCCCAGGGTTGGGCTGTCCAGGAGGAGTGTCACCTCCCCTGGCCCAGGAGCCAGAAGGGTAAAGGGTGGGGCCCAGCTGCCGGGCGTGCCACCCTGAAGGAAGAAGGAGATGCCTGTAGCAGGAGGGACCGAGATTAGACCAGAAGGGCCCCACCCAGGATGGCTCCTGGTCTCCATGGTGGGGTCCTCTAAGGACATCATCGATGGGGCGTGACTGGCTCTGGGCAGGAGAGGAACAAGATGACCCCTGCTCTGCTCACCAGCTTTAAAGGGAGCGTGTGTGTGTGTGTGTGTGTCCTGGCATTTGCTTTGCGGAGTCCTCTCCTGAGAGACCAGGTGACCAGGACTCTTGAGGGATAGCTGCCTTCAGAGCCACATCTGTCACCACCCAGACAGGCTTGGAGTGTGGGGATTCTAGAAGTTCTAGCTTGGAGACATGTTCATGTAGAAGCTTGGATTTTAGGCTTCATCTAGTCGTGTTTGAATATCTCCAGTGATGGGAATTCACTGCTCTGGGGCCGTGACCTTGTGAAAGTTAGTTAACCTCTCTGTGCCTTGCTTCCATCTCTGCAAGACCGAGAGAGTAACAAGGAAAGAGGTTCATGCAGCCCCGTGGTTGGCTGAGTCCACACTCAGCCAATGCTGGTTTCTTGTTCTAAGGCTGCCATTGCCCAGGCAGGCACTGTGAGGGTGGAGGCGGGGGGGGGGGGGCGGGGGGACGCAGTGATGGTGGGGAAGGGGAAATTAATTGAAGCCCCACCCCCTGTTCCTGCTCCCTTCCCAACCCAACTGTTCCGCCTGCCCTAGAGCTCCCTGCTGGTCCTCCAGCTACACTGGTTGACTCTGGATGCTGAGTTGTCAGAGTGGGATTGTCCTCACTGTAAAAATTAAAAGTTGGGGACCCTGGGGCTGTTGGAGGCCAGGCCCTGACACAGGGACGTCACAGGGGCCTGCTGTCTCTTAGCCCCCAAGGTGGCAGGGCCTTCAGGGATAGACACCTGGTGTGTGACTTTGAGTAAGGGATTTCTCTGTTTTAGCTTCCCCATCTGTGAAATGGGGACTGAAACAGTGCCAACCTCACTCACAGCGATGTTGTGATGAGGACATGAGCTCCTTGGGTAGAATGAACAGAGCCTGGCATGTAGCAAGCTTTCAGGAGACAGGACTTTTCCAGGAGGGGGCCTGGAGAGGTCAGAGAGGGCTTCCTGGAGTAGGAGGTTTTGCGATATGTCATCAAAGTGGTCACCATCTGGCCCAGAGCAAGCTGTGGCCTGCCCTGACCCGAGGCTCTCATACTTGTCGGTTGGGGACGAATTCTTCAGGACTGCTACTCGGGGTTACAAAATTCTCATGGCGGAGTTGGGACGGCGAGCGACATGGTGCCGCCATCTGGGAATTCAGTTTGTTTCTTCTTCCCTTGTGTTGGGGGTTGGTGTGGGGTTGAGCTCTGCTGAAGGTAAAAGCATTTTAGGGGCAGCTGGGTGGCTCAGTCAATTATGGGTATGCCTTCGGGTCCAGATATGATATTGGGGTCCTGGGATTGAGCCCAAGTCGGGCTCCCTACTCAGTGGGGTTCTGTTTCTCCATCTGCCCCTCTCTCCCACTTGTGTTCTCTCTGTCAATAGATAAATAAAATCTTTAAAAAAAGAAAGAAAGAAAGAAATAAGCCGTGTGGCCTTTTGAAAACAGATGGCTCCTCCCACCTCATGGACTGGGACATGGGGTCCCTGGGGGCCCCAGGCAGCACTGGGGTAGGGCAGTTCTGGGCTTGGGCTCTGGAAAATGCTAGGGCACCCGTGGAGAGCGAGGTGGAGACAGAGCTCCTCAGAAGCCTGGCCCTGCCACACGCGTCCCTCCAAACTCTCCCCCTGGAGCTGGGAACCCCCTTCCCCACCCAGGCCTCACTGCTGCTTTGGGTCATTCTAGAAGGGGCCCCAGTAGGATTGCGGAGGCTTGGAGCAGACTGAGGCAGCTGGGACTGGAGGGGTGAAGTTTCCATCTGTCTTTGTCGCCCCCTCCTCCCCCAAGGGCTGTGGGCATGATCTGGGGAGGGCGTAATGACATGAACAGCAAACTAATGTTCACGGAGAGCCCCGCCCGCTAAGCTCTCATTCTGTATTGGCTCATTTAATCCTCATGATAATCTTGGGAGGTGGGAATGATGAGAACCTCCGTTTTATGGAAATGAAGGCACAGAGAGGTTCAGTGACTTGCCCACGGTCAAGCGGGCTGGAAAGTAGCCGAGCTGGGTGAAGCCAGGGCCTGCCAGGCTGAGAGAACTGGGCTTCGTCCTGCATTTACCCCTTCTTGCTCTGTGGCCTTGGACAAGATGCTCCTCCCTGGGGCCTCCTTACCCCACCCCCCATGAGGCTCACTTTTCTTTTTTTTTTTTAAAGATTTTATTTATTTATATGACGGAGAGAGATCACAAGCAGGCAGAGAGGCAGGCAGAGAGAGAGGAGGAAGCAGGCTCCCTGCTGAGCAGAGAGCCTGATGCGGGGCTCCATCCCAGGACCCTGAGATCCTGACCTGAGCCAAAGGCAGAGGCTTTAAATCACTGAGCCACCCAGGCGCCCCCATGAGGCTCACTTTATCCACTGTTTTACGGGGCTCCCTCTTCGCCAGGCTCTGCTGGGTGTGTCCTCTGTCTTTTCACCTCTGCTCTCACCCTGGCCTTTGGGGTGGGTGACAGTAGCCACAAGTAGCAGGTGGGGGCAGGGCTCAATGAGGACTTGGCCCCGGGGCCCTTGCTCTTCTCCCACCTCACAAGGTTTTGTCATCTGTACACTGGGTGACTCTGAGGGTCCTGAGTTTGGGCTAAGGGAGAGCGTTGAGGCCGGTGCAGGATGCGGGGGCAGGACTCAGGTCTGGTCCTGGCACAGGAGAGGGGTCTAAAATCCCGCCATTCCCCGGGCAGGGGAATGCACGGGATGCCCCTGGTGTTGGGGCTCACCCTCTGCACGGGTGACCGGGCCTGTGTTTAACCCCCCCCCCCCTCGGACTGCTGTCACGGGCCCAGCCCAAATCTTCATCCCTGCTGCCCCGTGTCCCCCTTGTCCCCAGGGTTCCCTGCGGCCTTAGTGACTTGATGGGTCTCCTGCAGCCTGAATGGTTCCCTTATAGACCGTGAACCCCCACGGGCAGGCTTTGTGGCTGTTGTCTTTGCTGAACCCCAAGGCCAGCTGCGCACCTGGCCCAGAATTGGAGGGTTTGAGTGAAGGAGTGAGCGGGTGAGGGAAGGAAACCAGGACTGGGGCGTGGACCCTGGGCTGGGGCTTCGTGTTCTCTCCTTTGGAGGTGGGTTGAGGGCCAGCCAGACTGGCAGGAGTCTGCTGGGCCCCGGCGTGCGCCCGTGGGCTGGGAGGCGCCTGGGGGCTGCGCAGGGTGGGCCTGCGGTCTGACTGCGGGGGCGCCGGCCACCACATCGGGGTGGGACAGAGGCTCGGCGGCCCTGGGCTCCAGCTCAGCTGCTTGGAAGCCTGTGATTTTGTGTCTGGGAGCGGCGGTGTGGGGGGAGCTGGGAGGGAGGGCAGGGTGCCAGGAACTGTCCTGAGGGCCCTGCCTCTTGCTCCTGCACCACTCCAGCTCCACAGGGGGCGGGGTCAGGGCTGGTCTTGGACCACCACGCTTGTCTTGCTACCCCCACTAACAGTCCGCCACATCGTGGGAACATCAGGCCAGCGCCTGGTAAATATTTGTTGACTGACCTCCTTGTAGGGAGGAGGGGGGCCCTGCCTTGGCTCCCAGACTCCCAAGATTCCGGGAGACTGGGGGGCCCTTACTTCCGGCTGCCCCCTCCTTCCAGAGCAGGCCCTGGCCAGAGGGGTGGCTGCTTCCCTCCCCCCACTGACCAGGCGAGTCTCAACGCCAAACAGGAAGCTGTGATTACAGGGGGAGTCTGGGCAGCAGTGGCCGAGGGCCCAGCTGCAGGATGGGGGTGGGGGGTGGCCCCTGACCAACCGTCTGGCCTTTTCCCTACCTGGCTGCTGATGGCAGGGGGACGAGGAAGGCCCGTGCTTGGCCTTCTGTGCCAGGTGGAGAGGGTTCTACTGCTTCTGTGACCCAGCCGGCCAATGGCTGCCTTCTTTCCACCCTGGGACCCCCAGCTGGGCTTTGGTGCCATCTGTTTTGGGGTCTCCACACCTGAGGGTGTATCGTGAGGTCATAGAAGGAGCAGGGGCCCCAGAGCCAACTGGACCAGAGTTGAAATCCTGGTTCTGTGACTTTCTAGCTGTGTGATCTTGGCAAGTTCTCTTAGCCTCTCTGAGCCTCGTTCCCTTGTTCCAAATGGGCTCAGAGAACCTCTGTCTTGAGAGTTGCTTGAGCGTGAACCCCCGGAAACAATAGCGAGCCTGATAAGGAGTGGGCACTCGTGCAAATACCGATTTCTTCCACTTCCCCGCTTTGGTTTTGCTCTTTTCCTGTCCCTCGCTCCATCTCACTGCAGAATTGCTTTTTGGGGCTGGGATTGGGAATCAAGTTGGAATGATCAGGGCTGACCCAAGCAGAACCGTGGAGGTGGGAGCTGGCCTGGAAGGGAGACCCTGCCATCTCACAGGTGGGGGTCCTGAAGCCCAGAGGCGGCCTGGAGCCTTGGCCAAGGGTTGGGGCTGGTTATTCAGTCTTGGATGAGCTCGCCAAGCCCTTGGCTGCTCGCAAAGGCTGTGGCATTCCACTCAGCCCATGCAGAAGGCTCTGAGCTGTAAAGCCACTCAGCAGGGCTCGCCCAGCCAGGTCCCGGTGGAGACCCGTGTTCAGATACCCCTTCGCCCTCTCTGGAGTCCTTTTTGTCCCACTGCTGCCCTTGGGGCCAGGGTTTCCGCAGACAGGATGGGGATGGGGAGGGGTGGGGTGGGGGATCACTCTAGTTAGGGCCTTTCTTCTGCTTCGGGGATGGGCAGTGGGCTTGCTTCACTCTGGGATCAGCGTCAGCCCAAGCTCCCCTAGAGTCTACCCCTTGCACCATCCACCAGCACCCCCATCCCCCGCCCCCCCCCCCCCCCAGCCCTGCTTCCCAGCCAAGACTTTAATAGGAATAATTTAGGATCAGTCACCAGTGGGATCTGGGAAATCTGATTGCGGCAAACTGATCGCCAGTGGGCCTGCAGGTGGCTTGTGGTGCCCGTCCTTGGGCTGGGGTTTGGGGGAATTCGGATGCGGGATTCGGGGGCTGAGGAGACAGGGCCGTTCTCCTGGGAGCAGGGAAGGATAGTCTTGTTTGTCAGGGTGCTTGGCAGAAGCCACGTGCTGCTATCCCCCGGCAGGGCCCATGGCCGGGGACAGGCGCCCATGTTCCCAGCTGCCCTTCACCAGCCTACCAAGTTGGGGCTGCCCCCTCCTTAGGGCCTGGGACCGTGGAGGTGGAGGTCGGGTGTCTGCTTCTGAATTCTGGCTCTGGCCCTCCAGATGTGTCCTGTGTTGGGTGAGCGCCTGGGTGGCTCAGTGGATTGAGCATCTGCCTTCGGCTCAGGTCGTGATTTCCAGGTCCTGGGATCCAGCCCCAGGTTGGGCTCTCTGCTCAGTGGGGAGTCTGCTTCTCCCTTTGCCTCTGTGCTCTCTTTCTCTCTCTCTTTCCTTCTCTTCATCTCTCTCATGTACATAAATAAGATCTTAAAAATAAAAAAGATGTTCCCTGCGTTGGGAAGACAGGCACAGATGGTGACAACCGTAGGACAGTGGCAATGACCAGTACCTACAGGGTGTGTGGTTCCTGTGCTCACCGTGTGGCATCTCAGTCCTTACTGTGACCCTGAGAGGGGGGCGTTGTTACCCCACTTTGCAGATGGGGACCCAGAGGCCCTAGAGGCTAAGCAGTGAGCCCAAGCTGAGGCCGCTGGCAGGAGATAATGTTACTGGCGGTAATGTTGGGGGCGGGACCCCACATTCTCACATGGGGGCGTCTTCTGCCTGATGAATTTGTTCATTTTGCAGCCATTTTTGAGCACCTGCTGTGTGCTGGGCCCTGCGCTGGGGGCGGTGGGTGTGCAGGCGTATCTCGTGTGTGTGTCCTGCGTCTTGTCGCCTTGCCTTGTCCGGTGAGATGTGTGTTGGTGGTGGGTGTGTGTTGGGCCTGGGCCTGTGTGCGAGGCGTCAGGGGCAGGTCCTGAAGAGAAGCAGGGAGGGAGGAGCCCCCGCCTCCCCCACCCCAGCCGGGTTCCAGTCCCAGTCTGCCATGGACTTGGGCAGGCTGCGGTCTTCTCCGCGGCTCAGAGGGCCAGTAAGGCCTCGCTCACTAGGCTGGGGGGAAGCTGGTGTTGGGGGAGGCGCAGCCAGTTACCTGGTTGGCAGCTAGATAAAAGGAAGCTGCTCCTGGAGAGTTATTTTGACTTTTCTGACATGAGGTATGTTTTCTTTAAGATCCTTACGTTTCAGAGGTGAGTTGGCTACTGACCTGTCGAGTAACCACGGGCAGCTTTCTCCTCCTCTGAGCCTCTAATTTCCTCATCTGCGCAGTGGGGCGGTTGGACTGGGTGACCCAGGAACCCTTCCAGTCTTCACATTTGAGGAACTATCAGAGAGACATGAGTCCAGGGCTTGGCCTGGGGTGATCCCTTTGGGAAGGGAGAGCTGTGCTGGGGGGGGGGGGCAGGGGGGGGGGGAGGAGCGGAAGCTTGTTTCCTTCACGTGGCCTGTCTGTGGTTCCTCTTGGGCCAGGGTAGGACGCGCCTCTTTCCTCACCCATCACCCTGAACACCAGCCTCTGAGATGGGATCTGTCAAATCCAGGCTGCCTGGGGGCTGGGCTGTGAGTCTGGTCTCCTGGATAGGGGAGGAGCACGGGGCAGGGAGTCCAGTAACCGGGTCCTTGTCCCTACAGTGCTGCTGACCTGCCAGTTACTTTATCTGCTATTTACTGATATCCCCTCTGTGTCTGGCCTGTGCTGAGCACTCAGAGGCCTTAGGGAGCTTAACCTGGCCTCTGACCTTAGGAAGCTCCCAGTTAGGGGAGGGAGCCAGCACCTGTGAGGGGCTGAGGGTAGTGAGTCAGAGGAAGGAGGAGTTGGTTTTGACTCTGGAGTATCAGGGAGGGCTCCACGGGGGAGGTGTCCTTTGTACCAGGCCTTGAAAGGTGTACCAGCACAATAGGGGACCAGGGTGGATGAAGGCTTAGAGGTAGGAAGGGTCATGGCAGATTCGGGTGTGGTTAAAAGCAGCAGTTCCCAGCTCAGGGAGGAGAGCCATATGTGGGGTCGAGGAGCCATTGCCCGAGGGGGGTGCTGTTTTTCACAAGAGTGTATTGTTCCTGCATTTAATACATTCACTGGGCACCTGCTGGGTACCTGGTCCTGTGCGGGAAGGTCGGGGGAGGGGATGGATCTGGGACTGAACAGTTGAAGCCCGTGGGGCATCGGCTTTGAAGATTTCTGGGTGGGCTTTGAGTCCAAACCAGGGCATTTAGATTCCCTCCTGCTGTAGGGGGTGTTGGTCTTGAAGTGGGTGCAGCCCCATGGCCCCGAGGGGCTGGCAGGGGTGCCAACAAGAGCACAGATGTGGTAGTATTAATATTGAATTATGCCTTCTGAATGCCTGCCTGGTGCAGGGTTCTCTGCCAGGCGTTTTACAGATAAAAGCTCACTGAAGCCTTACAACAGCCTTATGAAAGAGATACTATTATGGTGATTTCACAAAAGAGGAAACTGAGGCACAGAGAGGTTAAGGAACTTCTCTGGGCTCACAGAGTGGCGTATTTACTAGGATTGGAACGGAGGTGGTCTAGAACGCTCTCTGTGTAGAGGCACTGCCCTGCATCATGAACGGTGATGCATCGCAAACGGTGATGTGTAGGGCCCGGAGAGGGTGAGTTTAGGGCCTGTCACGTCTTGTTCGGTGCCTGAACCTGGGTGGCCACTGTGGGAGAGGCCCTGATGCTGGTCTGGGGGCTTTTGGCTTCCCCCACAGGTCTTTCCTCTGGTGCCTGTCTTCTGTCTAGGTGGGGTAATGGGCTGAGGCCATCCTAGGCTGGGGAGAGATCGGAAGGCCAACGAGGCTTTCAGCTGAAAGGGCCCTTGGAAGCACTCTTGTCCAGCTTGTTCATTGTCCTGAAGGGGAAACTGAGAACAAAGAGTGATTTCTAGTCCTAGCAAGGCTCTTCTGGGATCTGGTGGTTCAGCCTTGTTTTGCACATGGGGAGACAGAGGCTGAGAGAGGTAGAGGGCTGGCCCAGAGTAACCCCTCAAGTCAGTCGCTGTGCTGGGACGAAGAACTGTGTCTCCTGACCCGCAGAAAGGGCCCCCCGTCTCTTGTACCATGTTTCTGCTATTGACCTGTGTCTCTTTGGCCCAGATGGCAGGCCCAGCTCCCACCCTTCTCTCCCGGGAAGCTGTCCCTCCTCCAAGACTCAATGCCAGATGGATTCCTGTCAGCACATCCAGTGGACTTCTCCAGCTTCTCCCTCACCCCTGTGTACCCTCGCTGCTCCCCACCCCGCGACTCCCAGCTGCTCCCTGGGCACAGAGGATGACATCATTTCTTTCATCTTCGCGTCTAGCCACACGCTGTTCTGTCTCTGTGGACTGTTCCCTTCTCTAGAGAACTCCTACTCATCCTCCAAAACCCAGCACGGCTGTCCTCTCCTCTGGGAATCCTTTATCGACCTCTCCCCAGCTCTCAAGCACCGTGAGCCTTCTTCAGCCCCTTCTTTCTTCCCTCCTTCTGGATTTCTGGGCTGAGCCCCTCTTCCCATGTGTTGGGATTCTCTGCGGAGCCCCAGCTCTGTTGCGTTCTGCCCTAGCTCCTGGCTCCTGCGGGGTCCCACCGTCACCTCCTCGGAGCCCTCCCTTGGTGACTTTGTGGCATTAGCAGCCACTGTCAGCCCTTTCATCATCTCACGGTTCCTCCTTCCCGCGGACTACCTGCTTTCATTCCCCGCGTCCCGACAGTCCTGTGTCGTTTTCTTTCACACATCCTGTCCCCGGCCGCACACCGTGTTCTTCTCCCCAGCCCCTGCTCCTGGGATCCCTGAACTTGGGGCTGAGGAGTGTGGAGGCTGGCAGCAGAGACACAGCCTTCCTGCCTCATTTAGCTGGGGGAGGGGGGCACCCCGGGTCCTTCTGCCTTCACCATTCTGGAAGATGGATACACCGTGGGCTTCTGGAGGCTCAGGCTTGGTTACCAGAGATCGTCCCCCTGCTCCTCTCCTGCCCTCTCTGGAGCCCCCTGCTCCACTCCTCCCTCACTGGTTGGGACCTCCCTGGCTGCCACTCAGGGGGGCCGGGACCTGAGAAGTCCCCTGGGGGATGGGTCTTGCAGACCGAGGGGGTGGTCAGCATCAGAACCAGAGGGACTCTTCTTTACTCTAAACCCTCCTCGACCCAGACTCCTCCCCACCCTCCTCCCCTCCCCATGCCTTCGTCCACCCCTGCAGAAGTGCTGTTGTAAGGGCGGAGGGCTACAGGAAATCAGCCTTCCACCTTGCCGTTCACCTGGGGACACGAGGCCCAAAGACAACCCTGGACTGTTTGGGGCCCCCCAGCGGTGAAGGCAGAATGGCTCTCCCCGGGCTCCTTGGGGGCCTCTGGGAGCTGAGCCCTGGCTCGACTGAGTCCTGTTCTCACTGAGGCGGGGGAGCTGGGAGGTCTCAGCTGGGGACGGTCTCAGATCCAGAAACTGTCTTTTATTTATTTATTTATTTATTTGACAGACAGAAATCACAAGCAGGCAGAGAGGCAGGCAGAGAGAGAAGGGGAAGCAGGCTCCCTGCTGAGCAGAGAACCCGATGCGGGATTCGATCCCAGGACTCTGGGATCATGACCTGAGCCGAAGGCAGAGGCCTTAACCCACTGAGTCACCCAGGCACCCCTCCAGAAACTGTCTTGAGGGGACCGTCCGTGAGGTGATGCCGGAGCCCTTGGGAATCTTTTTTCCCTGTGGGGCTAAGGCCTTGGTTCAGCTTCAGTCTAGGCAAGGGGCAGGATTTGTGTACATGTGCATGTGTGTGACAGTGTCCCTGGGGATCTGTGCTGATGCATGGGGCCCTGGTGTCCCCATGCCTACTCCCTTGTTTTAGTGGCTCGAGTGTGGCCAGTCTTGGTGACGTAGGACAACGTAGGTTGCTCCCTCTCCCCTTCTCAGCTGTGGGGAACTCACCCCCAACACCTTGGATGGCGTGAACCTGAGCAGCTCCGGGGAGAGTAGTGGGACGAGTTGGGAGATGTCCTCCCTACCTCGGGGAGGTCGAGGCACACATAGAAATGTGCATGCATGCGGGCCGATCTGTGTCTTTGAAGGGGAATGCAGACCCTAGCACACTTCCTTGCCTTGTGCACACACACACACTTGGAGACAAGACGCACGTATGTGTTGAACACACAGAGGCACACATGGACAGCGACACGCACACGACCCCACCCCCCAGGCACATGTAGCTCTCATGCAAACAGAGCCAGACCCACACAGGTGTCTAAGACCACTGGCAGGTGCACACACATGACAGTGCCCACAGCATGCCTGGAAATACCACGAGTGTGCTTGCACGTGTCCACTGGCACGCCCACGTGTCCACACGCACACGCGCGCACACATGCACGCTGCCGGGCCTCTGAGCTACCAGGACCATGTCCGTCCTTAATCCCAGCTCTTAATCCCAGAGTCTGGGGAGCCCAGGCCAGAGGGGCAGCTGGTCATCTGGCCTCCTTAGCGGTGATTAAGGCAAGGGCGGGGGCTGGGGGCAGAGGGACACGGAGCTTTGTCTTCTGCCTGACCTCCAGGGACACTGCAAACTCAAACCTCGGGTTCCTTCGGAGGTTCTGTTATATGACCTTCACAGAACCCTGGGAACAGACATCCTGGGGAGGGGGGAGATGGGGATGGCTATGTGTCCCCTGAGGAAGGTGACAGCTGGGGTCAGGGAATCCCGGGGAGGTGGTCCCTTCCTTTAACCACTTACCTGCTGCTGACCCTGTGTCGGAATCTTCTGCCCAAGGTGTCCCGGGGATTCTCATGTCTGGGAACCCTGTTTTTGGCCACAACGTCTCTGAACTGCATGGTAAGATGTGGCCCAGCAGGACATGCTGAATCTGGGGCCCTGAGCAGGGGCGGTGGGGCCACTGGGACAGGGTGGGAGGGGGAAGCTTCTAGGACCAAGGGAGGCCTGAGTTGGGCATTGAAGGTGTCTGTGTCGGGGCGTTGGGAAGGGTGCCAGGACATTTTTGGCTGTCACAAAAACGGGGTACCACTGGCATTTCTGGGGGAAGGGGAGTGGTCAAGCCTGCTAAGTCGGGGGTGGCAGCATTGGTGCTGAGAAGTGCCGTTAGGTCATGCGGTGTGGTGAAGGTGCTCCTGGTCGGGGGCAATGTGGACCATGGCCCAGAGGTGACTCTCCCTGGCACACAGTGGGAGGGAGGGGCCCCAAGATTGTGCGGGCTGGGTGCCCCCTTCACCCCTCCTGCCCGGCTGATGTTTGGATGAATGTGTCGGGGGGTGGCTGAGATAGACGGTGTGCTGGCCCCACTTGGGCTCTGACCATGACCTCTGCTGGTCTGCGGGGTGACCTCGGGCTGCTCACTGTGCCCCTCCCATGAAGTTGGGCACTGGTCGCCTCACCGTGGGGCAGTTGCGAGGACTGCGCTTTCTTAGCCCAGAAAGCCTCACATTATAGCACCCAGAGCTGGTAACCAGGACTAGCCAGCCCGGGGCCAGTGGTCACGAGAGGCCTCTGTGACCACGGAGGGGACAGTTGTGACCACGGAGGGGACAGTTGTGACCGCTGTCCTCGTCCTGGAGTTTGAGGAATAGGACGGTGTCCTGGCATCAGCTCTTCCAAGCTGTCCTAGCTTTGCGCCCCACTTCCGCAGCCTGCCCTTCTCCTGCAGGCGCTGTCTGCTCTAGGCC
Organism: Mustela nigripes; assembly: GCF_022355385.1. Taxonomy (NCBI): domain Eukaryota; kingdom Metazoa; phylum Chordata; class Mammalia; order Carnivora; family Mustelidae; genus Mustela; species Mustela nigripes. The sequence goes on along the minus strand of NC_081570.1, from coordinate 22,831,265 downwards.
CTGGGCCGGACCAGTGGGCCTCATCCAACCCTCTGTGGGGCCCCTCGCTGTTCTGGGGCGGGGCTGGCCCTGGGGAGCACCCTGCAGGGAGCAGGCGTGTGGGACTGCAGCTCTGATGGTAGGAGCCCAGGGCTGGAGCGTGACCGGCCTGCAGAGGGTTGGGTGAGGGGACAGGTGAGACCCAAAGGAGCACTGGTCAGGGAAGCCATGGTCAAGTGACGGATGAGGAGAGGAGGGGCTGCCTCATCGGGCTGCAGGGCCCGTGGGGGCCAGGACACTCGGGGTCCTTATATCCCTAGTGGGCATCACACTCCATCTGAGCTCAGTGGAGAGGCTCTGCCTTTGGGCAGCAGCCGGCTGGACAGGAGGTTGTGCTGGACCCACAGGAGGCTGGGTAGATCATGTCAGGGGAGGGGAGGTGGGGCACTGTGGTTTTCTCCAGCACCTTCCACTTCCTCCTAGGGCTTTCAACCCCTTTTCCCCAGGACCCTTTGTGGCTCCATGGTCTGTACCATGAGGCTCTATGAGGTCACCTTTTCCCTCACGGTGCTCAGATGGGGGACCAGAGCTGGCGACAGAGCAGGTGCCAAGGCAGGGGGCTGGAACCAGGGACTAGGTGGGTGGGAGCTTCACACCTGAGTTCCACGTCGTAGGGGTGTGCAGGAGGTACAGAACACCCATCAGACACAGCCAGCCCGCGGGATAGATAGGCCGCTGTGTGCCTAGTAGAGGGTGGGAACCAGTGGGCGGGGGGGAGGTGGGGGGCAGCCGCCAGCTGAGATAGGCAGGGGCTGGTGCCTTAGAACCTTGTGGAGTGTGGCATGGGGGGAGGGGCGGGCCCCAGAGTCATGTCTGTCTTCAAGACTGCTTTAGGCAGCCATAGGGGGCAGGGGACAGTCATGCTTGTCTTAGCTTCAGACAGGCTTTACCACTGGGCCCTGCCCCAACTCCTGCCCCCTTTCCTGGCAAGGCCACATACTCATGCCTCTCCCTGAGGACAACCAGGGGCCAGCTGCGTGGACAGAGGGTACCGCGGAACCTCTGAGGACTGGGGGGGTTGTGGTGCTGGCATAGAGGGGTGGAGAGGGTGCTCAGCCTGAGTTTGGAGCTGTCTCACCTTCTCTTGGGGTCACTCTGGGCCAGGCCTGCCCCCTCCCAGTGGTCCCACCCAACAAAGTGGCCTTTGACAAGCACAGAGGAGGCAGTCACAGTGCTGGGCCTCTCCCACTTGTGGTCTGCAGAGTCCGTGTTTGCCCTTCTGGATGGCAGCGGTGGGAGGTGGGTGGGGAATGCCTGGGGAAGCTTTACCTGGGTCGTGATTGGGGAGATATGCAGATGGGAAAGTTGGTGAGCAGGGGGAAAGCTTACCTTCTCTTCCATCTGAGTGTTTGAGTTTGGGCTCTGCTGTGTGACCCTGGACAAGTTCCTTACCCTCTCTGAGCCTCAATCTCACACTCATCCTTTTGTTATCCCTTCAAACAGCAGCTTTATTGCGATCTGATTCACATACCATCCAGTGTACCATCTAAAGCATCTAGTTCAGGGGATGTTAGTACATTTACAGAGTTGTGCGGTCATCCCCAGTTTTTACACATTTTTCTCACCCCCCGAAAGCAAGCCTGTGCCTTTTCAGCAGTCCCTCCCATCTCTCCCCAGTCCCCCAGCCCTAAGCTGTCTCTTGTCCTTTCTGTCCCTGTGGACCTGCCTGGCACGGCCCGTGGGGGCGGCCTCTCGCGCAGTGTGGTCTCCTGCGCCCGACTTCTTTCGCTCCGTGTAACATTTCCCAGCTTCATCCACGTGGCAGCGGATGCGGGGACCTCAGTGCTTTCTTTGTGGCTTGGAATTCTGTGGTGTGGACTTGCCATCTTTCACTTCTCTGTCAGCGGATGGACGCCTGGCTCAGTTCCACTTTGTGCCCGTCACGAATAAGCCGACTTTTTTTTTTCTTTTTTTAAACGTATGTGTTTGTGCGTTTTCCCTTCCCTCGGGTGCGCACCCTGGGGGTAGGGTTCCTGGCTCATACGTGACTGTCCGTGTAACCTTCAGAGGAGCTGCCGGGCCCTCTGGTGCCATGGCCACCTCGCGAGGCTCCGACTGCCCCGTCTTCTCACCCACGCCTGTTCTCTTGGGACTCTGGTTGCCTTCGTTTTTGCATCTCTCCTTCCTGCAAGTATTTATGGAGCATCTGCATTCGACAAGCTGAGACAAACGGCCAGGACCCGTTTGGATAATCTCATTTCATCCTCCTAGCCCTTTGAGTTTGGTTCTGTTATTATGCCCATTTTGTAGGGAGGAAACAGCCTCAGAGAGGTAGATGTACTCACCCAGGGCCACACAGCTCCTGAGGGCCAGGACTGGGATCTGGACCCAAGCAGTCTCGCTTCAGAGCCCCTGCTCATCGCCAGGCCCTGCCTGTCTGCCAGGACTCAGGAGAGGGGGTGAGAGTCCCCTCCCTTTCCCGATCAAACCCCCAGTGTCTCACAAGTGTCATCTCGGGCTGGAAGCAAGTGTGGCCCTGAGGGGGCTCTGCCTACTCCTCCCCCAGTGTTTTGGTGTGATTCCTTGCCCTGTGCCTCACTCCTCCTTGGCAGCAGTGGTGCTGGTGGGCGCCCGTGGCTCCCTCCCCGAGTCGGGCTCATTCTACCCTTGCCGTGGAGCGGCTCCGAAGATGGTGGGGTAGCTCCGGGCTGGGGATGGGGAGTCGCCTCTCCGCCACATGTGAGCTCCTGCTGGGTTATAAATAACAGCGAATGGGATGGTGGGGAGACCACAGCCGGGTTCCTCAAGGAGGCTGGGCTTGGACACACACAGATGGGGACACCTGGGGGGGTGTGTGCGTTGTGGGGCCTCAGTGGGTTTGCTGGCACGTGCTAGCCTTGGGGGAGGGTGTCAGAGGCTTCGCAGGACAGCTGGAAGGGCTGGGTCTGCCCCGGGCTGATTCCGGGGTTTGTTTGGTTTCCTGGAGGAGGGCTGGGGGTCACCTGGCTTTAGGGGGCCCCCAAGATCAAGCTGAGGATCGCTCTGCCCCTTCAGCTGGACGTCTTTCTGGTCCCGAGAGCATGAGAACGAGACGCAGGGCCCTGGGTCCTCTCTGTGCCCCCCGAACCCCCTCCGCACTGCCAGGCCCCATTTCCCCCTGCCCGGCCACCCCCCAGCTTTATCCTGACTCTCTACCTGCATTCTCTGTGACCTCTAGCAAGTCACCTGGCCTGTCTATGGCCAAAGGAGGGTCGTCTCACCTGGCTCCTTGGAAGGAGCCTGGCGTTCAGCAGGTGCTCAGGAAATGCTCTTTCCCCCTAGCCCGGGCCTGCTTGTCAAGTGGCTGGAATTGTAGGCTCCCCTGGGAGCCTGCTAATCTGCAGATTTTTGCATATAATTTGCAGAGTTATTTTATGAAAAAAATATGCTGGGCTCAGTCTCAGGTTCTCATTCCTCCTCTGAGCTGTGCTGGAGTCCTCCTGGTTGGGTTTTGGAAGGACCAGAGAGAAGCTTTGTCGGAGCCCCTGGTTTTATACACAGGGAGACTGAGGCCAGAGGCCAGGGCCTCCCGCGGGTTCACACAGTGACTGGAGGCAGGAAGGGGGTGCCTTGGGGCTGTGGAGGGTGAGCCCATGCCCAGTGTTCACTGAACAAATATGGAGGCTGACCATGTCCCAGAAATATTCTGGGTCTTGGGAACATAGGCGTGGCCTTGGCGGACGCAGTCACCGTCACTGTTGCAGGGGGAAACAGATGTTAGACGAGAAAGTCAATAAGCAAATTTTGCGGGCCCTGGTGAGCTAGGAGACAACCCTGGTGTCGGTAGAGCGACTGGGTGTGGCGGGAGGTCATTTGGGTGGATTTGGTAGTCGGGGTCCCTCTCTGAGGAGCTGAGCTTTGAGTTGGGACCTGTGGCATGTCCTAGCACCTCCTAACCACCCAGTCCCGGCTCGGCACATCACGGCGGGTGTCTCAGCTTGTGGGGAGTCATGATCCCCATTTCGTAGGAGAGCACACTGAGGCCCGGAGAAGCGCAGGACAGGACTGAGCCCACGCCGGGTTGTTCGGAGGCTTGTGGGCCCCAGGAGCAGGCAGGCCCTCAGCTCGATGGCTGCCAGGGCCTCAGGCCTGAGGCAGCTGCTGGTGAGTCATGGGGTGGTGGTTGGGGCTGCACACCTGAGCTGGGCCATCTGTCAGGGGAGGACGTGTCCTTCATTTCTACTCATTCTCGGACGTTCAGTCAATCTATCTGTCGGTGTCTGTAGAGGATACTGTGGGGGGTGAGGGTGGGGGTGTTCCCACTCCCGAGGAACTTCCCAGTGGGGCAGGCTAGCCAGGTCTGGGAGTAGGTGTGCGCCACGGTCTTGGGGTGCAGCTAATCTCGGGTTCAAATCTGGCTCCACTGCTGTGTGACTTTGAGCCACTTGTTTGCCTCTCTGAACTCTGATGTGCCCATCTGTGAGATGGGGAGGATGGTCCTTCCCTGGGAGGATGTCTGTGAGGACTGAGGCAAGGTGCCTAGAGAGAACCTGGCACATAGCGAGTGCTCCCTCCCTGCTGACGGACTCTTGTCCAGGAGAAGGGATGGAATGGCCCAGGGCCTCCTCAGAAAAAACCCCCACTGGAATGTCACATCCCAGCTGGGATCGCTGCCTGCAGTCTTGGGGGTGTAGGAATATCCCAAGGATAGGGTGTCAGTGAGGCCAGGATTCGAATCCCTTTCTGGTGGCGCAATAGCCCCGTTCTCACTGCGGATGGGGACAGGAGCGTCTGCATCCCAGGGAGGCCGAGTGGGTTCAGCGAGGTTTGGTAGAAGGGGGGCCCATTCAAGTGGGAGCATGGTTGGTGGCCCCACTTCCCTGGTAAATGACAAGACGGTGGAGGTTGTCCCCGAAAGGGCCTTCCTAAGGTGGACCATCAGGCGGTTGGTGTGGGCAGGTCTCGCTGAGAAGGCATATTTTGAGCTGACTGAGCTCATGAGGACGGACCCTTCCTGCTGATTGTGGGACCCTAAGTGCCCAGATTAGTGCCCGCCACACAGTGGGAGCTTCCTGAATCCTGCTTCTTGATCAGGTAGGTGCTGACCAAGGTGGAGGCGGGCAAGCATGGGGCAGGCCTGAGCGTGCGGGGACAGCATGGGGCAGGCCTGAGCGTGCCCTACCGTCCCCAGCACCGAGAGGGGCTAACTGTGGGGGAGCAGGAGGGGAAGGTGGGCCGCTGGGGGAGCAGGCCGCTGAGTCTAGAAATGGGGCCTCAGTGGGTGGTCCTGCTCTGAGGCACCAGCTTGGGGACAGGAATAAATGAGCAGTGTGAGGCAGGATAGCCAGCAAAGGGTGACGCTCGAAGGCAGGTGGCTGGGGTTGACAGGGTGGTGACGGGGGCGTCCCATCCCTGGGCTGAGGAGGGGTCTCGGCGGAGGCCACATGGTGGGCAGCTGTTCCGTGCTCCCCCAACGGGGACTGGCAGGAGTGACAGGGGCAGGAACTGGGCTGGCGGGAGAAGGCGGCGGGTGGGAGAGTTGTCTGGCCGGGCAGGCCACCAGACCTTTCCGTGCCTGGGGAGGAAGCTGGGCCCTGCCAAGCCATCCCGTTTGTGGCGAGGCAGGCTGTGCAGGGCCTGCCAGCTCCCCTCAGGCTCTTGGGTGGTTCCAGTCTGTTCTGCGTGTCCCTCTGTCTGCCCGTGAGCTTCCTCCGGGACGAACTTTCCAGTGGGCTCTCTGCAGAATGAAGGGGCCCAGGAGTTTCACAGACCAGAGAGGGGCAGGAATGGGGGTACAGAAAGAACGTGCTACTTCTAATCCTAAAAGTGCCCTGGGGACGACTGGGCGGCTCAGTCGGTGGAACGTCCGGCTCTTGGTTTTGGCTCAGTGTCGTGGGATGGAGGCCCGCGTGGGCTCCATGCTTGGTGGGGGGTCTGCTTGAGACTCCCTCCCTCTGCCTCCAGCCCCCCAATAAATGCATCTTAAGAAAAAGTACTCTGAGTTTATCATAGAAAACTTGGAAAACAGAGGCAGGTCCTGAGAAAAAAATGAAAAACTGTCATCCCGCCACCCAGAGAAGTCTCTGGAAAGCTTTAGTAGGATTCGGTGTGAAGAAGTTCGCTTTGGTGGGGAGTTCCTTGAAGCAGGGTCATGTTCCATATTTCTTTTTTGTAACCTATTTTCTAAACTAAACGATGGTAATGGCATGAAAGCCAGCGTTTACTGAGCAGTTGGTTAATGGCAGGGCGGGGGGTGTCTCTGCGAGGTGGGGATTTTCTTTGTTTACCAAGGAAACAGTCTGAGAGAGCTAAGGACCTGCCCCAGGTCACCCAGGTCTGAGACATGGACCCGTCCGTGCACTGGATCTCAACAGTGCAGGCTCGGGGCCTCCCGAGGGCAGTGCAAGCCTCTCCATGGGTCCAAGGTAGTCTTTGAATCAAGTAGAAAATGAAAGCCTTTGTTATCCAGTCCTGCCTTTTTTTTTTTTTTTTTAAAGATTTTATATATTTATTTGACAGAGAGAGATCACAGTAGGCAGAGAGGCAGAGAGAGGGGGGGAGGGGGAAGCAGGCTCCCCGCCGAGCAGAGAGCCCGACGCGGGACTCGACCCCAGAACCCTGAGATCATGACCCGAGCCGAAGGCAGCGGCCTAACCCACTGAGCCACCCAGGTGCCCCTCCAGTCCTGCCTTTTAATGAGTGGATAGAAGAGAGCGTGGGTTTATGGAAACACCATTATTGACAGCCGTGTAATATTCCATGCCGTGGTTTCACCTCAACTTACCGAAATAGTCGTCTTGTTGGGAATGGTGCTATTTCCAATTTTTTTTTTTTTTTTTTCAAACATTGCCTTGGATCCCTTCGACCCCAGGTCCGGATGCCTGGCTGCCCAGTGTCAGAATCAGAAAGGCCCTTAGAGTACCAGGCTCCACTGTTGGTCTTGCAAAGGAGGCAGGAGGAGAAGGGAGAACAGGGCTCTTCCGGCTCGCGGAAGCCGGCTGGTGTCCAGGCTGTGGGTGCGAGTGGGGACCGGCTTGCTCCCCGTGGAGCCCAGGGTGGGTGTGGACAGGGGTAGTGCTGCCCCGGGGCAAGGAGGGGAGGTCCCAGGAGGTGGCGGGAGCAGGGGATGAGTAGTGGACTAGGCGAGGAACTAACTGATTGTGGAGTTCGGATGTGGGGTGGGGAGGGCTCGGCTGCCAGGATGCCCAGCACTTGGCTGAGCCGGGATGGGCCCACGGGGGTGTTTCCTGCCCTCTGAGCTGCCCTCGTGGGAGACTGGAGCTGGGTGTCTGGAAGAAGGGAAGGTGTGTCTGCGACAGTGTGTGCCTCTGGGCCTTGCTGTCAGGTTCAGCGTGGGCCTTCTCTGCCCCTCCTCACTGCTCCTGTCCAGCACTGAGGCCCTGTGCCCCCTTCCCCAGCAGATGCCGCCTTCGTGCCCCTCACCCTTCCAGCAGCCAGTGAATGTGGTGGCTGCTGGATTCCCAGCCAGGGCAGCTGTGAACGGGTGGGGGCTGGGGACCGAGGCGTCCCCCCTTCCCCGTCCTGGCTCTCCATTGTGTTGCCCCCTTGGCTGTCCCGCTGCCCAGAGCCTGGCCTGGCCCACATTCCTGCGGTGACACTCTGGGTCTCCGGGTTGGAGCTGGTGAGCGTGAGGGGCACCGAGTTCTCACAGGACTCAGGGCCTTTTGGGGACAGGGACTGGTGGGGATGGAGCCTGTGGGGATCCAGAGGGCGTTGCCGAGACCACCCTGCTTCCCTGAGCTAATAATTACTGTCCCTGGACAAATCCTTTCACTTCCCTGAGTGCCGCCTGGCAGGCTCATTTCCCGCCACGCACCTCTCTAGTCCTGGGATGATGCAAGTCTCCCCTCTCTGGGCCTCAGTTTTCACATCTGTAGGAAAGAAGAGTGGAACCCAGTGAGCACTCAGCCTGGTTTAGCCTGGAGGTGAGGACTGAGGAGGGGAACGTGCCAGGATAAGGCTGACAAATGAGTATGGTACTCCACCTCTGTAATTAGTGTCCCTGTTTAACCAAAGAGAGGCTCAGAGAGGTTAAGTAACTTGCCCAGAGTCACCCAGCAAGTAAGCCGAGCTGAACTTGAACCCAAGAGTGTGTGAATCTAGAGCTGGGCTCCCAACCGCCGCTCCCATTGCCCCCAGTCACCAAGAGAGCGGCGCCTGAGTCTGGCTCACGCAGGGAAGGTAGCTTGGGTAGAATTAATTATTCCTGGTTTTATTCTTAGCTTATGCAGCATGATTAGCAGTGCACAGGGGTACTGGGCTCCGGGCCCCCTGCCAGCTGACCTAATTTGTGCGTCTGTGTCTGTAACCCGCCCTTTCTCCCAGCTCATCCAACCTCTCTTTTTCTGTCTGCACTCTCCCCTGCTGTGTGGCCTTGGCAATGCCTCTTAACCTCTCTGGGCATTAGCAGCCTCGTCTGTGGCATGGGTGTAATCATCCTGATTCTGTCTTCCAGGGTGAGGATGGTAAGGGACAAAGGAGACAAAATCTTCAGAAAGGATAATAGAAAGATTAGCATAGAATTAACGATAATTGTGCTGTGTTGATTTATTCGGCACTGCACCATGGGTCCTGTGCTCAGCCCGTTACCCGGATGATCCTATTTGATGCTCACAGCAACTGTAGGAAAGCAACACACTATTGTCAGCACCCCCATTTTACAGATGAGAAAGCTGAGGTGAGAGGTTCAGAGGCTTGCCTGTTGTCCCCCGAGTAGGAAGGGAGGAGCTGATACATTCTGGCTTAACCTCTGTGCTGTCCTCTTTTTCAGAGAAGGCTCGTGATGGGTGAGGTGCGGGGCAGAAGCAACCCCAGACTTCTCTGGTCCGGGATGGGGGGTGACGTGGGGGGGAGAGGTGCAGAGGGAGGCTCCTCTGGCTTTCTCCCTGAATGCGTGCCCTGCGTCCTGCCCTCGGAGTGAGTGGCTGCAGACTGCGGATGTGAGCAGACATCCCAGAAGTCCAGCTGATTTGGGTCCCTCACCCCACCTGGCTGCTCTAAGACTCTGGAGGGGGTGGGTGAGGGTGAGTCGTGGAGGGGGAGGCCCTCCGATGGCGGTGGGAGTGTGTGGTGCCTCTTTGGGGTAAAGCTGTGGGCCAAGGTGGGTGGTGGGGAGGGGACAGTGAGGAAGAATGGCAGGGGTGTGGCAGCTCTGGGAAAGGGGGTCGTGTTTCACCCCAGTGTTGTATGTACTTGTTTGTACCCACAAGGAGAGCACGCGTGGCACACGTGTGTGTGTGGAGGAGACCGAGGGGTGCAGTTATCAGGGGCCTGCTGGTACGGTATCAGCAGCAGGATATACAAGGGTGCAGTGGGTCCTCTTTGGGGTATGTGGCTGGGGCAGCTCGGGGAGCACACGGTGTGTTTGCTGTGCATTGGGGCGTGTGGACAGTGCCCAGACATGGGTGTGTGTGAACAGTTGGGTGGGGGGGTGAGTTCCAAACTGTGACCACACAGGGAGGGAGTGGGGCTGGGGGCGCAGGCGGAGGCCAGGCAGTGGGTTTGGGAGTCCAGAACTTCCCCCACTGCTGCTCCTGGAGCCTCGGGGTGGGAAGCAGGAGAGTCATGGTTTCTGCGCCGACCTTCTGCACGGCCAGAGGTGTGGTGGGTGGGTGTGCCGGGTGGGTGTGCCACACGTGTGCAAGAGCAGAGCTTGGTTACAGCCCGTGAGGTCTGCGTGCCTGCCGTGGGGAACGTGTGCAGGGATGTGTGATTCAGGGAACAGACTCGGACATGGGGATGGCTTGGTATCCCCACGGTGGTGGGGAGCCGCTCTGTGGTTCCATGTTGCTGGAGCTCGTGTGGGCCGGGTTGTCTGTGAGCGGAGGGTGTCGGTGAACGTGGCTCATGATCGTGTGTGTGCCAGCCCCGTGTGTGCAGCTGCGTGTGTCTGTGGGGCACAGCAGAGGAGGCAGCCTGGATTGCTTGCTGGCTACAGCGGGGGCCTGTTAGGCCTGTGGACGTGGGGTGCAGTGAGGGGCAGGGTCAGGCCATGGGTTCCTGGGGCCTTGGGGGTCCTGGGGCCTTCGGAGTCAGTGCTCCTTTAAGGGAAAGGCTTGGATAATTATGCATGGAATTATGCAAATGGAGAGGTCGTTTAGGGGTCGAAGGCTGTTGTCCGCATCCTCCTCTGGCACTTTGTGACTGCCTCCCAGGCTCAGTGCCCTGCCGCCATCTCTCCTCTCCTCTCTCCTCTCGTTCCTCCTGATCCTGCGGGAGCTGCAGCCACCCGCACCCCTGCAGCGTTCCTGGGGGGGTCCCCACTGAGCCCCTGCACCCCGGCTGGCCCAGGGAGGGGTCAGACTGGCACTCAGCTGGCTTTGGGGGGAGGGCTGGGCAAGATGGCATCCTGGACCCCACCCCTCACCCCCACAGGTGTCCCCCTGTGTTAAGCTTTCAGGGGTGACTGGGCTGTTGGCCGTCCCTCCTTCCGTCTCATCTGGGGGCTGCTTATTATTCAGAAAGGAGGCTCTCTTGGATGCAGGTTTGGAAAATCACTGAGGTGGCCCCTTCCCCAGCTTTGCCTGATGAGCGTGAGGCTAAATTAAGATGTGAGAGAGTTCTTTCCCTCTGCCTCCCACTCTCGCCTTCTCTGCTTTCTCTCCCTCACGGAGTCCTCCCTGCGCCGCTCCCACCCCGTCTCCCCCCTCCACGCGCCCCTCTGACCCCTGGCTTCCCTCTGTCCTGCATCTCCGCGCCCCTGCCCCCCCCCCAACACCCCGCATCCTCTCTGTTCTTCCATGATCTTTCCTCTCCTGCCCCCACCACATCTCTGTGGGGAGCTGGAGCTCCTGGTCCTTAGCATGGAGGAGCTGGTCGCCATGGTAACGGTTGTCATGTGGATGGCTACTGAGCTAGGGATGAATAGTATCTAGGTGAGAGGTACCTGAGTGGAGGCTGGTGGCTTCACAGGAGGCTCCATGCTTGTCTCTGAGCCTTAGAGCGGCACCCTGTGGGCCCACCAGTGCCTGCCCCCTGCCCCCCACACCCCGTGCCTGCACCTGTTTGTACCCAAAGGCACGCCAACACGAAATGCCTCTCCGCGGCTGCCTCTGGGTGCGTGTGTATCAGGGTGTGTCTCTGCATTTTCTGTCTCTGGGTGTGTCATTTCAAGAGTCTGTGGCTCTGGGGGGCGTCTTTGGATTTGTGCAGGCCCTTCCGGGAGTTATCACAGGCTGTTGTGAGGCATTGGTCACCGAGGAATCATGTGGACTCCCTGTTTTGGCGCTCACATTTCCTCCAGTGTGGAGGTCCTCAGCGACCTCAGACCTCTTAGAACCCCTCCTCCAAGCTAGAGGTCTCTCAGCTTCTCCCTGGCCTTTCTGGAAGGAGGGAAGGACCGGGAAGGTGGCTCCATCCACAAGTGGGAGTCTAGATCGCTGGTCCCTGCTCAGTCCCCATCCTGCTGTGTGGCCCTGAGCAGGAATCGCACACCTTTGGCTCCTGGCTGCTTGCCTAAGAATTGCGCAGAATGTCTCCAAGGGACTTCAGCGTGGCTGGTCTGGCGTGAAGAGGCTGGCAGTGCAGGGAGCCTTCCGCCTCCCTCCTCTGGGGTCCTGGGATTCACTCTTCCAGGCAGTGGGGGTAGAGATGGGGGCTGGGGCAAGTCGGGTGAGAGCTGCTCTGAGCTCCTGGAATGTCTAAAACCAAAAAAGACCCAGCAATTAGTCACGGGAGCAATTACACTAATTGTTCCACTCCATGACTCACTGGTAGCAAGTAAATACTGATTAATTCATTACTTGGCATGTGTGTATGTGTGTGTGTGTGTGTGTGTGTGTGTGGTAACAGGGGTGGGGTGGAGGGGATCTCCTGGCTCGCTGCCTTGGCCTCCTGCCCTGGTGGGCCTGGGTCAGGCTGTGGAGCAGGTGGTCAGGGCTGAGGCAGGAAGCCAGGTTTGGGGGCCTTGCCCTAGCTGCATGCGATCCCCAGAAGGGGGCCCGTCAGGTGGGTGGGGTTGTGAGAGCCGAGCTCCACACGCAGTGCTGACCTGGTCCCCCTCTGGCTCGTACCCCTCTTGTGGCTCCCCTCATCGGGCAGATGGTATAGCTGCCTGGACTCTTCCTCAGATCAGCGCTCGCGGTCATCTGACCTGCGGTCAGGATGAAAAGTAACCTCTTTCCAGGAGGAAGCTGTTCGTGGGTCTGCCAGAGCCTCCCATGATGGGTCTTCCCCTGCTGCACCTCCAGCCCCTCCTCCTCCACCCCTGCCCCAGCCATTAGTCCTGTCTTCCAGCCCAACTGTCCCTTAACAGACACTTCCTGAATACCTACTGTGTGCTGGGCAAGGTCCTGCCGCAGTCCGTCGGTGGGGTGGGCAGCCGCCGAGTGAGGGCACAGGCAAGCAGTAGTGCTAAGTGTGAATTCAGAAGCCCAGGGGACTCTGAAAGATCAGACTGGGGGGCTTCTCGGCAGAAGTGATAAGGGCGGAGAGGTTAGCTGGCCGGATGCCGGAGGGTGAGGGGCTGGGGAGGAAACGTGTTCTGGGTGGTAGGAACAGCACGAGTGTCAAGAGAGATCAGGCGTATTCCAAGAACCATAAGCTGCCGGCGGGCTGGAGTCCAGCAAGTGGAGGGGTGCAGGGTGCAGAGGGACCTTGGATGAGGCTGGAGGGCAGGCAGGGCCAGTCCTGGGAGCCCAGGCTGTACCTCCTCATCTCGGAGCCTGTGCTCACTCCCTTCCTTCTGCTGGAGACACCTTCTCTCTGTTGGGTTGTTGCGGTTGGAAGTGCCGATGCTCCAGATCTGGGCCCCAGGCGTCCGTCTCCCTTTGCTTGGGTGATCTCCCTGGGGGTAGGGACTGCCTGGGCCCAGCCTGGAATCGGGGTCAAAGGTATGGCAGAAGGTGGGGCCTGCCCCTGAGGGTGTGGGGGGGCCCTCCTGCTCTGCTTGCCCTTGCGCTGGCTCTCACACTGTGCAGGGTTGCAGTGGGGAGGGACGGCCCCAGCTCCAGGCCTCCTCAGGTTCTGACACCAGGAGGAGTCTTAGGCCAGGTGAGCTGGACCCTTCGAGAAATCCCTCTTACCCCTTCTGACCCTGTGGAAGTGGAAGTGGCCTTGGGGCCCTGAGCTAACACAGGCATTGAGATCCTTTGTGGAAAGGTGTGCCAACTTCTTGTTTTGGGGAAGGGCCAGGGCCAGGGCTAGAGCCGGCACTCCCCTCTCTCCCCACCCCTGCCTCAGCCACCCTTACCCAAGGTACTTCCCTCTCAAAGCCCCAAATCTCCCCAAACCCCATGTCTGTGTGATGGGACTAATTGCACTGCCTTTGGGATTGTGGGGTCTCAAACTTCGGGTCCCCAGCAGAGTCTGAACCTCACTGTGTCATGTGCTATCTGGTGACTGGGGGCGGCTGTGTGGGCCTCGGCTCCCTCGTCTGTGGAATGGCGGCCTGTCTCTGCTCTTGAGGACTGGGTGGGCTGTCTGTGACAGGCACTTTGAGGGTGGCTCTGATGACAGCGGCCACACTGAGAGTCAGGCTATTCTGTGCAACAGGTGCTCGACGCTGCCCCTGTGTTAGCCCGCTGCGTGCTCACACCTGTGTTAGCCCACACTGCGTGCTCACACCCACGTTAGCCCGCTGTATGCTCACAACCACGTTAGCCCGCTGTGTGCTCACACCCACATTAGCCTGCTGTGTACTCACACCCACGTTAGCCCAGTGTGTGCTCACACCCACGTTAGCCCGCTGTGTACTCACACCCACGTTAGCCCACTCTGTGTGCTCACACCCGCGTTAGCCCACTCTGCGTGCTCACACCCGCGTAAGCCCACTCTGCGTGCTCACACCCACGTTAGCCCACTCTGCGTGCTCAAACCCACTTAGCCCGCTGTGTGCTCACACCCGCGTTAGCCCGCTGCGTGCTCACACCCGCATTAGCCTGCTGTGTGCTCACACCCACGTTAGCCCGCTGCATGCTCACAGCATCCCAAGAAGGTGGGCACTGTTTGCTTATGTGTAATGAGTAAACTGAGGCAGGGAGAGACCAAATAACTCTCCCCAGGTTACCCACACGGTGAGTGCTGGAGCCGGACTCACAGCCAGCCTTCTGGCTCTCAGCCCAGCTCTGCCACCCCTGCAGTTCTGATCAGGGCGTGGGGGAGTGGCCCGGTCCCCAGTGGTGGCCAACTGGCAGGAAGATGGGGCTGCTACCCTGGCCCCTCGGGGCAGGGGTGGGAAGTGATAATCAGGCCCTCCTGGCTCTGTTTGCCCATGGAGTGGCCACGCCCAGTGCTGTCCCTCATTGTCACTTGGCCCCTGAGCGTGTCTCTTGTCCCTCCGGGCCCACCCAGGCTGCTGGCCTCAGGTACGGAGCTCTCTGCCTGTCCCTGCCCTCCCTAGGCTCAGCGCTGGCGCAGCGAGAACTTCGAGAGGCCCGTGGACCTCGAGGGCTCTGGGGATGATGACTCCTTCCCCGACGATGAGCTGGACGACCTCTACTCAGGGTCGGGCTCGGGTTGTAAGTACCACCCCCACCACCATGCCCTCCACTTCCATGTGGGGTGGGGGAAAGGGGAGGTCAGGCAGGGGAAGCTCCTGGACCCCAGGCCCCAGAAGGGCAGAACGTCCTCCTGGGGCTGGAACCAGGGCCTTGAGACCTCAGAGCTTAGGACTGCCCACTCCCCACTGTTCTGCTTGCATTCTGCAAGCCCTGCTTGTGACTCTGCAGACCTCCCACCCGTGTCTGGGGTCATGATGCTCCTCAGTGACCCAGGGAACAGTACTGTCCTGACCTCTTGCAGGGTCGTAGTAGCCTCATCTGGGTTGCAGGGGCCTATCCTCAGCGAGATCACTGGGCTGACTCCGCTTGGGTCAGGTGCCTCTCCCATCCAATCACCGGGGGCCCAGGGCAGTTTCAGGGTGCGACGGAAAGGGGCAGAGGCCTCCACTGTGCCTGGGAGTCCGGTTCTGTGGCCTGGCCCTGGGGAAGGCCAACAGAGTGGTGCGAGGGGAGGGAGGACCTGAGTTCGAATCCCGGCTTTGCCACCCAGTGGCCGTACCTGCTGCAGCCTCTCCCCCCCACTGGGGCCCTGTGTTCTCACCTGGGAATGATGAGACTAAATATGCCTTCTTCTCAGCGCCTCTGGAAGGCTTCAGCATAAGATGTCAGGGCCTGGAACAGAAAAGGAGCTCAGGAAATGGTGGTGAAAAGGGCTGTGTGCTCGGGGTGCCCGGATGGCTTGGTTGGTGATACCTGTGCCTCTTGATCTGGGGTTGTGAGTTTGAGCCTCACACTGGATATAGAGATTATTTAAAAAACAAAAAGGAGTCCGTGCTGAGATTGGGCCCAGGGAGGGGACAGGACTGCCCGCTGGGATGTAGGAAGTCTGCGAGCCATGGCCCCGGTCTCCCGTGGTCCCCTGCCTCAGGTTTCCCTGCTTTTGCTTCCTCCGCGTAAGCCTCTTGCAAGTTAATCTTGGTAAAATCCACCTCTGCTGGGTCATGTCTCTCCTGAATCTCTCCGGCCACTCTCTACCCCTCCTGTCTCTGTCTGGTCAGGCACCCCTTCTTTTTGTCCGTTTCTCCTCATTTCCTCCCGGGCCCCTTCATGTGTCCTGGCTCAGAGACAGCCAGGGTGCCCTGGGATTCCCCTGCAGGAGGGGCGCCTTCTCCTCCTTGCTGTCTCCCTGTGGCCTGAGCCTCTGGGGGAGCTGTGGCTGTGCCCACCCCACCATGCTCATGGTAAGGGTACCCAGGTCTGGCTTTTCCCAGAATGCCACTCCCTGCTGGCCCCCAGTCTTTAGCAAGGGCTAAACGCCCTGTAGGGATTTAATTGCCACTGGTCTGGGTTCAGCCTGCCAGAAGGTCCAGGCTGGGTGGTTTGGGAATAATCAGAAAAGGCTTCCTAGAAGAGGTGCCCCCCTAGAAGAAATTCTGGCCAGGCAGAGAGGACTTAGGGAATAGCCACCAGCCAACTAGTAACCTTTGGCCAGGTTGTGCCTTCCCTCTTTCCGTCATCTTGTCCCGGGAAAATTAAGTAAAGTGAGGGTTGGGAGCCCCCCCCACCCCACCAATTTGATGGCCATTGCTTCCCTGGGACCCTCGAACCCCTCGTGAGCACCCAGCTCCCTAGCTCTCTCCTCTCCCCTGCCTCCTCAGACTTTGAGCAGGAGTCGGGCATTGAGACAGCCATGCGGTTCAGCCCAGACGTGGCCATGGCGGTGTCGACCACGCCCGCAGTGCTGCCCACCGTGGACATCCAGCCTGTGGGCACCCCGTTGGAAGAGCTCCCTTCTGGGCACCCCACCCCAGAGCCAGCCACTAGCCCCCCCGTGGTGACAGAGGTACCAGAAGAACCCAGCCAGAGAGCCACGACCATCTCCACTCCCACGGCTACCACAGCTGCTACGACTGCAGGGACCCTAAGTGTGGCCACGGTGCCTGCCACGGTGGCCACTGCCGCCCCCAGCCTCCCCGCGGCCCCCCCTTCCGCGGCCACCACCTCCGTCATAAGGACCACCGGTGTGCGGAGGCTTCTGCCTCTTCCATTGACCACGGCAGTCACGGCCCGGGCCACCACTCCAGCGGCACCCGCACCTCCCACCACGGTGGCTGTCTTGGACACAGAGGCCCCGACACCTAGGATGGTCAGCACAGCTACCTCCAGGCCAAGGGCCCTTCCCAGGCCAGCTACCACCCAGGAGCCTGACATCCCCGAGAAGAGCACCTTGCCCCTGGGGACCACTGCCCCTGGACCCACAGAGGTGGCTCAGGTGAGCAGGTGGGGAGAGGAGGGAGGGTCAGGGCCTGGGGGGAGGGTTTGGGGATGGAGAGGGTGAGAGAGGCATGAGGCCAGAGGGCTGAGGCTGAGAGTGAGTCCCGGGATGCGGACAGAGGTCAAGGGGCCGGGGATGGAAAGGAGACCAGGATACTGGGACCAGATATGGATGGGGAAAGGAGTGGGTGAAGCGTGGCGGCGGTGGGGAGGGCCAGGGGCCTGCGGGTTGAGGTGAGCATTGCGGCGTGGGGTTCCCCCACTGCCCTTGGGAGCCCCATGACCTCAGGAAGTCACCAGTCCTCTCTGTACATCTGTTCCCTGTTCCCTCATCTGCCAGGAGGAGGAAACAGTAGGATGCGAACAGTAGCATGGTGGGAATTGTCCAGTGCCTGGAACAGTGCCTGGCAGTAGTAAACCCACCAGAAGTTTCCCTGTTGTCATTGTCACCACTGTCGCTGTCGCTGTTAATCTGAGGGTGACTGAGAGGGAGACTGCGGGAGAGGAGAACCTGTAGTCCACGCGTGCAGCCTGTTGCCCGGGGGCCCCCTGCCAGCCCTCAGCCCGCACCCACACCTGTCCGTCGGGGCGGCACTGCCTCTTCCTCCCGTGACAGAGACGGCTTAGTGGGTCACTGCCAGGTCGGGATCTGAGACCTGCAATAGGCTGGGGTGCGCGCGTGTGGTGGTGGGGAACAGTTAGGGGTGGGGGATGAAGGGTTCAGGGGAAGAGGGTGAAGATGTCAGGGAGGTGGGGATGCATAGGATCAAGGAATTGGGAGAAGTCGCCAGGTCCCTGCTGGGTACCAGGGGCACATGGGGCGGGGGGGGGGGGGGGGGGTAGCAGCTCCAACCCAGGTACAGAAGCCCTTTGTCAAGCAGAAGAGGGCCTTTAGGGGGCTGAGCTGCTGGCAGGTCCAGGCCAGCCCCAGCTGGGTGCGAGCCTTGTCCTCAGCACCCCTCAACTCCCGGGGCAGCCTGGTGTCCCATGGTTTCAGCTAGGCAGGAAGGGTAGAGAAAGCAGGACACCAGGCCCAGCTCTCCTCACTCACCCGGGGGACATCTGAGCCCTGGTCCTGCTTCCACACAGTGGGAGCCCCTGGGCTGCTCTCCCGGACACACCTCCAGGGGGCATGGTGCCCTGCAGGGGTGCTCTTGTGCTGACCCCTCCACCCCCAGGCCGAGGTACTCCCTCTGCCCCAGGTACACGGGCGGTGGCCCAGGCTGCTTCGAGCAGCCCCCAGACAGCAGTTTGACACAGTCCCCCAAGGATGATCACTATGGCGGCAAGAGGGAGATGGGACAGAGGGCTGGGGACAGGATGTGGCTTGGGGAGAGAGGCAGGGTAGTGTGGTGGTCACAGACACAGCCAAGGGAGCTGGAGACAGCGGGATTTTTGTTCTGTTTCCACTGCTTCCTAGCTGTGTGTCCTTGGCAAGTCACTTTGCTTCTCTGAGCCTTTTTTCAGCTCTGTAAATTAGGGGCAATAATATCTCCTTTGGGAGATGTCGTGAGGGCCAAATGCCTATAACGTGTTTTAGCACCGTGCCTGGCACGTGGCGAGTGCTTCATAAATGTCAGGCCCACTGAGGATGGGGGGGTCGTGTGTGGGGGAGGAGGGTGGGCTGCGGGGAGGCCCAGCTCCCGGGCTCATGCCACGCTCCCCACAGACCCCAACTCCGGAGTCCGTCCTGACCACGATCCGGGATGAGCCTGAGGTGCCTGTGAGTGGGGGGCCCAGCGGGGACTTTGAGCTGCCAGAAGAGGAGACCACACAGCCAGACACAGCCAATGAGGTGGTGGCCGTGGGTGGGGCCGCCGCCAAGCCATCAGCTCCACCTGGGGCGCTGCCCAAGGGTGCACGCCCAGGCCCCGGCCTCCTGGACAACGCCATCGACTCAGGCAGCTCCGCCGCTCAGCTGCCCCAGAGAAGCATCCTGGAGCGGAAGGAGGTGCTCGTAGGTGAGGCTTGGGGCCCGGGAAGAGCCCAGAGTGAGGCAGCTGGTCCAGCCTCAGTTTGACCTCTAGGAACCCAAGAAGAGGTCTGGGTATGGGTTTCTAGGAGCCCCGTTTCCTAGGGAGGGAAAGGTGGGGACTCAGCCCCCAGACCCACCCTCTAGATCGTCCTTTGACCTTCCCCTGTCCCAGGGTCTGACCTTGATGCTTGCTTCCCTGGGCCGTGCTGGTTGACCCTTCTGGGCCTTGGTCCTTGAGCCCTGATCTCTGACTCTATCCTTTGGCTTGACCTGCCCCCAGCCTTGACGCCCCAAGGACCTGCCTTGGCTGAGTCTACAGTCTCTGGACTCATGTTCCAGACTCTGCTCCCCGCTCAGGAGCCGCATGGCCCTGGTGCGGGTCTTCCAGCTCTCCAGCCTCCCTTGTCCTCGTCCATGGAAGGGAGGGGCGAGTGTCATTCTGCTCTTCACCGGTTCTCACTGCACATCTGTTCCTAAGTTAACTTTTTATTACTTTTTTTTTAAAGTAAGCTCTGGGCCCTTCCATAGTTGGGATGTATCATAGTTCAGCTGCTGCAGTTTTTTGCTCTCCTAACGTCTATAAAATGTGGGCTCGTCCATGACTGGTGGCGTCTCACACTCTCTTGGAGCGTGTGTGGGGTTTTGAGTGCGCAGGCAGGCGCCTGGAAGGGAGCCAGGCCCGAGCAAGCAGCTGTGAGGCCCGGCCCCCAGCCTCAGATTCAAGGCTCTGGGCCCCCCTCCCCATGCCCAAAGCTCCTCCCGCCCTGTCTTCAGCCCTTGACCTCTGCCTTCTTCCTCCACAGCTGTGATTGTAGGTGGGGTGGTGGGCGCCCTGTTCGCTGCCTTCCTGGTCACCTTACTCATCTACCGCATGAAAAAGAAGGACGAGGGAAGCTACACCTTGGAGGAGCCCAAGCAGGCGAGCGTCACGTACCAGAAGCCCGACAAGCAGGAGGAGTTCTACGCCTAGCTGAGCCACAGTGCCTCCCGCAGCTCAGCAGCGCCCCCTGCCTAGCCCCCGGCCCGGCCCTACCAGCCCTGGCCCAGGACTGGGCCTGGAAGGGAGCCCGGCCTCAGTTCATCTCTGCCCGCCCTCCTGAGGTCTGCCCAGACTGCCAGCCTCACAGAGACCTCACCCGAGGAACAGGGGGCAGTGCCATCGGCTCTGACTGTGCCCTTACGAGCTCATCTGTCGTTTCCTCCTTCCCATCGGCCTGCAGCGGGACCTTGTGTCAGACGGACAGGAGGAAGGAGGCTGCGGATTGGCTGCCGGCAGGAGGGGCGGGGCTTGACAGGCGCTCGAGCCCCACCCCGGCCCCACGGGGCTGGCCCACGTCTCCTTCTGGAGCCTGACAGGCGCTCAGGCCGGTTTCCAGGACGAGCACTGGGCCGGATCAGCCCTTAAAATCACTAAGAAGCGGCAGCCTCTTGCCACTGTCCCAGGGCCCCTCTCTGCCAGGGAGAGAGGGTACCTGTTGCCACCAGCCTGTTCTGTCCTAGCCTCTCTGGGGCTGTGGGGTCCTTCTCCCCTCACCCTGCCCTGTATGCCCATACCACAGGCCTCCCCTTAGTCCCCATCTGCCCCCGAGGAACTGACTTCCTGAGAGTACCCTGGGGGCCCCTGGCAAGGACAGGCGGGGCTACTCAGACTGCCCTCTTGCCAGTGGGCTCTGCCCAGACACCATCTCCTGCACGGTCACATCATGTCACACACAAGCACGCAGTGACAGAAGCCTACTCGATCCTGCTGCCCAGTGCAGACCTGTCACAGACACGCACGTTCTTCCAAAGACGCTGATTCTCTCGTGTCTCTCACAGTCCCCTAAGGCTTATGACGATGGGAGTCACCAGATGCCATCACCTGATGGTGACCGTGCGGCCTGCCCCTCTCCCCAACATACACTGTGGCACCACGTGTGTTGTCTCCAGCTTTCAGGTTCCCTGGAGATGGTGGAGGCAAGCTGGAGCAGTCAGCCCATATTGGGTCCCCTGAGTTGCCCTGTCACACTCAGTCCTTCACCACGACACCAACACCAACCACATTGCCCGCGACCCTGACCCGTCAGACACAACCCCATGTGGATGCCCAGGCTCGCCCCACACGGCCCCAAGCTTGCACCCTGGAATAAAGGGTGGCACGGTGGGTATGTGGCCATAAGCCCCCCGGGGCCCTGCACACCTGGGAAGCTCGCCCCCCTTCCCGCTATCACTCGCCAGGGGGTTAGTCCAGGGCCAGCACCCCTGCTCGCCAGGAGCCTTGCTAAGGAGGGCAGGCTGGTTCTTGGAATGTGGCCCCAGGCTGGGGAGGGGGCTGGGGTCTCCTAGGACCACAAGCCCTGGGCAGGGAGGGGCGTGTGGCCTGGCTCCTGGTCTCCTCATGTCCCCCTTCTGCTCTGAGCTAGGGGCTGACTCTGCCTCCCAGGACACAAGTCCCCAAAGTGCCTGCGAGGGTGGGCCCTGCTGCCCGGGGCCTCCTGCACCCTCTCCCCCACCCACCGGCCTCTCCAGTCCCACCGTGGTCCCTCCCTGGGGCCCTCCCCGTGCACACTGACCCCCCTCATTGGCCAGACCACCTGCTGGTTCTCCTGGGTGTGGTTGCACAAGCCGCACCAGCAGGGAACAGTCCATCCAGACTCACAGCCCCAGGCCGGGGTGCTGCAGGCCTCAGCCTGCCTCCCCCTTCTTTGTTACCCTTATGGGGGTGGGGGGCTGCCTCTGTAGATATTTTAAATGTGGGGCCACACATCTCTTTTGGGGAGGCTGTGCTTGGTTGGGGGCTCACCAGGCCACGGGGTGGGATCTGAGTTGTGGTTGGCTGGCACTCACACCCCCCCATCACCTTCAGCCCGGATTAAAGTCAGGAACCCAGCTTTTATTTCTGTTCCCTTTTCACGACTCCCTGGCAGCAGATTTATGCAGGGGGAGGAGGAGGGGTGCCTGAGCTTCCAGGGAACTTCTCCCCGTCTTTTGCTACCATCCTGCTTCCAGGTCAGGGCTCTGTCTTTTAGAGCCAGTGTCACCCTGGGTAGGGCCTGGAAGCTTGTGAGGAAGCCAGCCTTGGAAGGCGGCAGGAGTGAGGGGAGGCACCCTGGGCCCATGATTTGTTAAGGTGAGGTGACCTGGCCTCTGTTGTCCCCAGAGCAGAAGGGCTGGGGGGAGGGCGAGACCACCACCCCGGGCTCCCTCTACCCTGCTCCCGGGGGGGGGGGGGCGGCTACTGTCTTGGGGCCGGCAGCTCTGGTGACGAGGCCTGGGCAGGCCAAGGCTGAGAAGCCAGGGAGCATGGAGGAGAGAGGACACAAACCCAGGGATGGTGGGCCCAGGGTTGGAGACCCTGGCGCGGGCCAGGGCCCATAATCGGGTAGGGCCGGGCAAGGATGAGTGAGCTGGGCTCGGTCTGACTAGAATGGGCTCGGAGTGGCCTGCGTGGGTCTAGCCAGGCTCCAGCAGGCCTCACTCCCCACATCCTGTGGGCTGGCTTCTAACTTGGGGCTTTGCCTCCCAGCACTGGCCTCTTCTCTCAGTCCTTTGCACTTGAGAGAAGGGGCTGAGGGCCTTGTTCGTGGAGCCCTGGACCCACGACAAAGGCCCAGGCATTATCGGAGCCCTGGACCCACGACAAAGGCCCAGGCATTATCCTCATGAAACTGAATACATTCTGACTGGTCCAAATGCACTCCAGCCGGCCCAGCTTGGGCAGGGCTGGCCAAGAGAGAGGTCGGTTCAGAGGATGAGCTGGAGCTCTCCTCGGTGCAATGTGGGAGCCGGGGCTCTCCCCAGCCTGGGCGCAAGGGGGACATGTCTGGTCAACCCAAGTGTGGTTGGGAGAGGGAGTCCTGCGGGAGCCCTGGCATCTCCTGGAAGCCGGGCAAATTCCCAAGGGGAGGGAGCTGGTGTGGCTTGAGCCTGGGCCTCAGCTGCCAGGGAGAGCGCCTGGGGCCTCCAGAAGTGGGGTTTGGCTCTCCCGGGCTCTGCTTCCCTAGGAGGCCAGAGTGGGGTGCGTCTCCTGGAAGGTTTGTCCCCTTGAGCCCTGCAGGCGGCTGCGTGGTAACCAGGGCTGGATGAGACAGACCGGCGGACAGTGGCCAGACGGCCCCCCACAAGGGTCGGCCAAGCCAGCTGTCCAGGCCTCCAGGCTTGGGCCCAGGGCATGGGATGCAGACCCGGCTGGGCCTCTCAGGTGGGGGCAGGAGTGGCCACCTCCTCCTCTGCTCTCCTGAGTTTCTCCTGACAGCCAGCAGCCTGGACTTGCTTCCTCAGGCCTCCTGCCTGTAAATAGAAGCCCACAAACTGTACAGATTTACAGAGACGCCAAGCCCGGGCCCTGGGGTTGCCAGCTCAGGGCCGATGGTTACGGCCTCCACCAGGCGCCTGCTTGGCAGCTCAGTGCACCAGCTCAGTGCACCCGACCCCAGCGTGGCAAACACATGTAAATATATTTCGTAGGCAGTGTGGCTCCAGAGAGCCCCCTGAAGACAGTGTCCCTCCTGTGCGCCCTTTCTCCTGTACAGAAACCCCCTGAGAACCTGACGGGAGTGTGTCCTTCCCTCCCCCAGGCCTTCCCCGCCCTTTCTCTCCCCCATAACCTGTTTATTAACCATAACTGTCCTGAGTTCATGGCCAAATCTCTAAGGAGAAGTGGAGGGAAAAGACTGGAAAAAGAGACCCAGGTGCCTGACCCACCGTGGGTGCTTACCTGGCCCAGCCTTGTGAAGGAGCTGTTTGGGGTTTTTTGTTTCTGGGTTTTTTTTGGTTTGTTTGTTTGTTTGTGTTTTTTTGTTTTTGTTTTTGTTTTTTAACACTTCCCGTGCTGTGCCCATTTATAAGAGGAAATAAAATTAAGCTGAAATGATGCAGTGTCGTCAGTGTGAGATAAATATGGATGCTTTGTTGGGGGTGGGGGACAGCCTGTGCCCTCCCCGCCCCCTAGCCAGGCCGAGCTACCCTCACCTTCAGGGGGAATTGAGAACCAAGCAAGGGAGATTGCCCGGCAACTCCTCACGGGAACCATTATGGTCAAAGCTGCTGTTGGTTGAGAGTGTTCGGGAAACCACAGAGCTGACTGTGGTAAGGCCAGATGGGGGCTGTGGTTGGGTGGGGGCCACGCTGTGGTGGTGCTGGGGGGCCTGTGGTTCACCCCCAGGGGAAGATCTGGTTTCAGGCCACAAAGAAACAATCTTGGAACCTTGGTCTCAAGGACCAAGGACTCGGACAGACCAAGCCTGGGTGGCTCTGGGGTCAGTAGGCCCGGCTTTAAGCTCAAGTGACATTTCCTACCTCTGATGCAGGAGAAGCTGCTTATGAGCTCTCTGAGCCTCAACTGTCTCACCTGCGAAGCAGTGATAACAACTGCCATCCCCTAAATGGAATGGGGTAAGGGTTACGTGAGGAAGAGCATGGCACAGAGCCGGAATGGAGCAGAACGTCAGCAGAGGACAAGTTAGTTCCCTGACCTGGAACCACAGACTGACACCTGTGCTTACAGGTTCGTGGAGCTGAGAGGGCCATGGGCCGGGCCCTGCCTTCAGACCTCTATGACAGGTGGTTTGCTGTATCCCAGGGACTAGTGGGTCACTTTCCCTGTTGAGAAGTCTTTTGTTTTTAGCCCAAACTCACCTCACCAGTGTTGCCTTTCTCTGGTTCTGCCCTCTGGCCATGGCGTGGCCCCGGGGTTACAGTGTCATGGCTGTGAACTTCCCTCCTCCAAGGGAAACCACTCCATGGTCCACAGATGTCCTGTAGAAAGTTACTCCTCTCAAATCATGATACCCACCCAGGTCTGGGCAGTTCTGGGGTGCCACTCCAACCCATTCCTTCCCTCCTCCCTCACTAAAGTTTCTTGAGGCCTCCTCTGTGCCAGGCCCTGCACTTGGAACTGGGGGACAAGATGTCATCAGGACAGACCCGGCCCACTGCCCTCAGAGCATGTATAGTCTGCTGAGGAGAGAGGAAATATCCAATGTCTCAGGACCAAGTCATGGGTGGGCGTGTCTTTTCTCCTCAGCCAAGACCTCCAACCCCCACGTGCCCATTCATTTCATGGCTGGACAGTTCTGCCTGGGTCCCAAGGCCTCGGTCCTCGCTGTGGGACCCCAGACAGTGGATCCCCCCATAGCCTCGGACTACATAGCTATAACGGGGTGAAGTGGGGGGCACCTGGATGGCTCAGTCAGTTGGACATCTGCCTTCAACTTGGGTCATGATCCTGGAGTCCAGCTCAGGAGGGAGTCTGCTCCCTCTCTCTCTGTCTCGAATAAATATACAAAATCTTTAAAAAAGATGGGGAGTGGGGCACCTGGGTGGCTCAGTGGGTTAAAGCCTCTGCGTTTGGCTCAGGTCATGATCCTAGGGTCCTGGGATGGAGCCCCGAGTCGGGCTCTGCTCAGCAGGGAGCCTGCTTCCTCCTCTCTCTCGGCCTGCCTCTCTGCCTACTTGTGATCTCTGTCAAATAAATAAATAAAATCTTAAAAAAAAAAATCTGTCATTAAAAAAAAAAATGTATGGGAAGTATGAAGCGACCAGCCCTGTGCTACCTCAAGCTTTTATCAGATCTGGCCCCAGCTGGAAGCCTGCTGGGATGTGAGGGGTAGGTTGGCCACCATTAAAGGCCAGGTCTGGACTCAGCCCCTCATCTAGGAGGCTTTTGGAAGGCGCTTCCATCGTTTAGTGAATCCGCACAGCCTAGAGCTGTCTCCCTTTGGCAGGACTCCACTTCACCCTCCTGGTTGAACTCCCGTGCGGCTGGCCTGTGTCCCTCGGTTGGAAGCATGGGACAAGAACGCTCCTGGAGTCGGGAGGACCCAGCTGTGTGCTCTTGGGCCCGCTGCTTGGCCTCTCGGAGCCTGTGTTCTCACAGACAAGGGTGGGCAGCAAGGCAGGTACATGGAAACTTGTGGGAGTGACATGAGATTGTACTGAAAGCAGCTAGTGTCCCAGGGACTTTCGGCCCCCTCTGCACCTTCCAGGTTTGCAGGCAGACCTTTAATCCCAGCCCTACTGCAGGCCAGCTGAGTGGCCTTGGGTGGATGTCCCACTTGGTGCTCAGTCTCCTCACCTGGGAAATGGGGACAGTAGTGGCACCAGCCCCATACGGGTGGTGCTTAGAATCTGCGTGGCCAGGAGCAGGTGCTGTGCCCTGTGGGCCCTTATCATTCCTGTTCTGGTCCCAATTCTTGTTACGACGGTGGGCAGAGCCTGGCGTGCTGCCTCCTGAATGAGGGAAGGACGCCGACCCTGCGTAGAAATCCATACGTCGGTATCCGCTCTGGTGTGAACTTGGACTTCAGCCCCTGGGCCCATGGGGTCCTAGCTAGGTGCCTGGAATTGTACGCAGAGGACGTGCAGATGGGCACGTGCTGGGGGGTGGTGTCTTTCTGGGCGGGGTAGGGGGCATGGCTCAGGGATGGGCAATGAGCAGAGGGGGCAAGGGGAAGAATAGCGGATTGTTTCCCTCAGCCCCAGAGGTCACAGCCGCCTGCCCAGGCTGCCGGAGGAACAGAGCGCACTCAGCTTCCCAGGCCACCCACCCTGACTCTGCCAGCCTGCAGGTGGGCTGCGGGCAGACGGAGGGGCCAGGCTGGCCGCCGCCAGAGCTGGGAGCCCACTAGCCTTCTTTGCACTCAGGGAGGATGAAGGCTGGGCCTGATTCAGCAGGTTGGGGGGATCGTTGTCAGTGTTCTTAGCCATGATGGTGGATACTACACTTTTGTTTTTTAATTTAATTTAATTTAATTATTTTTTGAAAGATTTTATTTATTTATTTATTTATTTATTTATTTATTTATTTATTTGACAGAGAGAGAGAGAGAGAACACAAGCCAGGAGAGAGGGAGAAACAGGCTTTCCACCAAGCCGGGAGCCTGCCACGGGGCTTGATCCCAGGACCCTGGGATCATGATCTGAGTCAAGGGCAGACGCCGAACAACTGAGCCACCCACACGCCCCAACACTTTTTTTTTTTTTTTAAGCGTCTTTATCCTTCTGCAGACTGAAGTATTTGCACATAAAGCGATAGGATGTTTGTGATGGGCTCACAGCTAGTGCAGCGGGGGAGGGCGCAGGTGGGAGAAACAGGGCATTTAGGTTCCTAACTGGAGAAGCTGGATTATGGGCACAAGGGGACTCCTTGTATTATCTTATCTACTTGAAGTTTAAATTTTAAATTCTTCATAATAAAAATGTTAAAAAGGAAATCAATCAATCAATCAATCAATCACCGGGAGCAGGAGGACTTACCGGGGTTCACACCACCGGCAAGAGCAAAGCTGGGTCCTCTGACTCGGAGCCCTGGCCTCTGCCGGCCCGCCCTGCTGTCCCTGCCGCAGGGACTGTGGGCTCCCACGGTGCCACACGCCCCCTGCTGCGTGTGGCCGACTTCCAGGAGGCCACTCTCTTCGTGGGCCTCATCCCTTCCCCTGTTGGGAACACTGACACCCCTGAGCGGCTCTGGAGACAGAATTCACGTGCAGTTAGGAGGGCTGACGTGGCGGGGCCACCCTCCTCCAGAGAGAGGGGCAGACGCGGCCCTTCCCCTGCGGGCAGCATGTCTCAGCTTTCCGGGGAATTCTCAGCCTTGCTCACTGGTCACGTGGGTCCCGGGAGGTGGGCTGGCTGGGCATTAATTCTCCCACTTTGAAGAACATTGGATCTGATCATTTCCTTCCATTTGCAAGGCTCTGGCCTTGTCTAGACCTTTATCATGTCTTGCTGGGAATCTGGACCCTTACCACCCTAGCAGGCTGCGAGGAAAGAACACAGACTTGGCACAAACAGACGTAGGTTATGCCCAGCCTCAGCCAGTCCTCCCGGCCATCCTCGGGAAGCCACTGTGCCCCCACACTGCACCCAACTTTGGCTTCTTCCTCTGTAGAATGGGCACAGTGGGACCACTAAAGGGGTTTGTTGGGATCCAAAGGGCAGGCAGATCCAAGTGCCCACCACAGTGCCTGACACACAGCAGGTGCACAACAGCGACAGTGTTGGTTCTCCCAGTCATAGTGCCCCCAGGACGCACGGACAACACTCCGCAAGTGCCCGGCCTGCCCTGAGTACTTTTGAATATGTGTGAAATTCAGAACAGCACCTGGCATGTGATACAGACCATATAGGTATTTATTGAAATAGAATAATTTTTCACATAGTAGCTTATTTTATGCTGTAGACAGAATGGTCTCCCCCACAAATCCATATCTGGGAGCTCTAACCACCAGGAGGACTGGATTTAGAGACGGGGCTTCTAAGGAAGCAATAGAAGTTAGATGAGGTCACCAGCGTGGAACCCTGGGACACTAAATGGACAGGATCGGTGTCTTTACTTCTAAGAGACATCCGAGTGTCAGAGCCCTTTCTCTCCGTAAGTGCAGAGGAAGGCCATGTGAGGACACAGCAAACCAGGAAGAGGGCTCCTGATCTCAGACTTCCGGCCCCCAGGACTGTGAAAAAACAAATGTCTCTTGTTTAAGCCGGTAAACACGGTCTGTGGGATCTAGTGATGGCAGCCAAAGCCGACTAAATACATTTAATCCTTACCCAAACCCTGACAGCTCGTAGATGCTCTTATTACTCTCATGTTTACAGATGAGGAGACTGAGGCTTATGGATTCCAATAAAGCTGGGGACACAGGTCATGAAACTGTCCAGTCAACCTTGACTCCCCCTCGCCCCTTCTCCTGGGAGACTCCTGAGTGTCCTTCAAAGCCCTGTTCTGACCACCCCTCCTTGTGATTGTTGGACTCAGTAAGAGGCGGCCGGGAAAATGCTTGGACCTGGAAGAGTGGGGGATGGAGAGAAGGGCGGGCCTCAGGGAGACCATCAGGCCAGTGAGGTCGGGAGCAGGAGAGCTGAGGAAGCTTGAGGGTTGGCTGTCGGGAAGGGCGTGAACAGAAAAGTTCTTGGTCCTTCTACTCACCGCAGGTGGCTCTGTCTCATGGCTCGGTGTCCAGCTTTTCTTGAGGTCAGCTGTGCGGGGCCAAGTCAGGAAACAGAGCGGGGGCGCACTGTCCCGGTTTGAATGCTGGCTCCTTAACTTACTGGCTAAGTAATAAATGAAGTTCTTGACTCTCGTGTGTCTCCGTTTCTTTGTGTGGATAAAATGGGGATAGTTACAGAACGCATCTCGCAGAAGGGGCCTGAGGTTGAATTAAGTTGATACATGGTGCAGAGGAAATGCTTATCGGTAAATGCTAGTGGATATTAGCCAACAACGTTGTCTGGGGTTACTTTTGTCACAGTGCTCTCTCCTTTCTCTGAGCACCAATGGGCTTGCCTATAAACCACACAATTTATCACAACAGTGTGATAAAAGCAATGAACCTGGGGCACTGGGGTGGCTCAGTTGGTTAAGAGTCTGGCTCTTGGTTTCAGCTCAGGTCACGATCTCAGGATCTTGGGATGGAAACCCCCTCAGGCTCTGTGCTCAGTGCAGAGTCTACTTGGGATTCTCTCTGTCTCCTTCTCCCTCTGCCCCTCCTCCCACCTCTCTCTAAATAAAACCAAACCAAATAAAAAAACCCAATGAAACTTTATTGGACATTTTCTATTGGCCAGGCTTTTGGCCTGTTCTGTATAGTGTTCTGTTTAGCTGTCATAAAAACCCCACGAGATAGATGCCCATTTTACAGATGAGAAAATTGGGACCTCAATAAAATATGTCTAAAATCACAGCTCTGGGGCGCCTGGGTGGCTCAGATGATTAAGCCTCTGCTTTCGGCTCAGGTCATGATCTAAGGGTCTTGGGATTGAGCCCCAAGTCAGGCTCCTTGCTTAGTGGGGAGTCTGCTTCTCCCTCTCCATCTCCTGTCTGCTCATGCTCTCTCTCTCTCTCTGTCTCTCAGATGAATAAATTAAATCTTAAAAAATAACAAAATACAATCACAGAGCTAATACAGGGTGAAAGGGAGATTTGAACCTGGGCCATCTGGTCTCGAGCCCGTATGATTCATTCTCATCTGTCATTCACAATATTGGGAGATGCCTCCTGTGTGCCGGCCACTGTGCTGGGTATCAGGGATGTCGAATTAAAAGACACACAGTCCTGGCCCTCAGGGAACTCCCAGGCTGAGGCAAGGAATGTAGACGTGGAATCAAATACCTGAGAATATTCCTGATGTGGAAGGAACAGGGCTAAGCCTCCCGTCTGCATTAGAGCTGTTAGAGGCTGTTTTCTTTAACCACACTCCAACAGTTACCAGGCGTATGGTCTGTATAAAAATTAATGCTCTCTCTTCCCAAAGACAAGGCAGGCAGGTTTCTACAGTGAAAATGATGTAAAAAGCGCAGCTTTGACATTATTTTTAGGCTTCCAAGGAAATCTGAAGTTGTCAAATATGAGTACTGCTGGAGCCATGGTTGATCAGCTGGAGTTCTTAGAAAGCTCCTGCGCCCTCGCAACCGCTGCTCCTTTCCTACCCAGCCCGGAAGAGCCCAGCTAGCTCCTTTGCGACACGAGGGCCACACGGATCAGCAGAGTTCAATAATGCCTGGTGACAGGGATATGGGAAAAGCCTCTGGGAGTACAAAGGTGGGAACAGTGAATTTTGGAGCTTCCAGGAGGAGAAAATATTTGGGTTTTGAAGGCTATATAGGAGTTCCCTGGGAAAAGAAGAAGGGAAACATTCCTTAAATGAGGGGGAAAGTGTGCAGAAAGCACCCCAAGATGTTTGGGGACAGGCAGAAGGCAAGTGAGGCTGGAGTGTAGGGTTCACGGGGGTGGTGAGGGCTTAGCTTATCAGCAAAGGTGGCCCGAGGCAGGGCGGGGGCAGGGGGAGTGGGCGTTGCTTGGGAACTTTTTAGGGAGCGATATGGACAGATTTATGGTTTTGTAAACATGGTTTGGCAGCTTGCCCTGAGGTAGGTGGGAAATTGGTGGTGAGACAATCAAGTCCCCAACCAGACTATAAGCTCCTTGGGGACCAATGACAGTCAATGTCTTTCCTTCTGGTATTTTCCATAACGCCTAGTAGGGGTGGGGCATGAGGGAGGTGCTCAGCCAATGTTTGCTGTATGAAATCCATGCATGTCCCAGGACATGCATGCACATGTGGATTTTAACAGCACCCAGAGCCTGCTTCGGCACGCACCCCCCACCCCGCCCGCCCCGTGCTGTCCATGGTACTAACCCACACTCTAAGGTTGCCAAGCCCTGTGGGCTCCCTGGTGGCAGCTTTGTGTGTACATGTGTATGTGTGTGCATGTGCATGCTTGTGTGTGTGTGTGTGCATGTGTGTGTGTGTGTGTGTGTGCATGTGTATGTGTGTGCATGTGCATGCTTGTGTGTGTGTGTGTGTGTGTGTGTGTGTGTGTGCGTGCGCATATGGGATGAAGCTCGGGAGGGGACCCTCAACACCCGTTTCCTGGCATCAAGGCAAGGTCCCAGCTGCTCAAATTTCAGGAGGGCTTCCCTAGGGCCTGTGTAGTCTGGGAAGTGGATCCTCACTTCATCTGGCCAAGGCTCAGTGCATGGTTCTGAGGCAGGAAACGAAGACAGACAGAAGGCCCATGACCAGAGTTGGGAATGAGTTTGAATGCCATGCTGGAGAGTCAAGATCTATAGAAAGAGAGTGACCAGGTCACGTTTGTGGTTCAGAAAGATCGCTCTCGTGGTAGCAGGGAGGAGAGCCTGGAGAGGAAAGGCATCTCTGGAATGTCTGGGTCGAGTAGTAGCACTCAGTGCCAGGCAGAGCGACGTAGGTGAGGGAGAACGTCAGTGAGGGTTAGAGTAGGCAGACAGATATCCTGCAGGAGGTGGGGCCTGAGCTGGCCCTGGCAGCATTCATAGAAGGGGGAGAGAGCGGGAACGGAGCGGGAGGAGAGAGGGGGACGCCAGGCAGGGGACCATAGGAGCACATGCAGAGAGGTCAGAACAGCCAAGAAAGAGGGGAGCGGCACCTGCCTTTCTGTTCTCTCTCCTCCCCACCTTCTCACTGGGGTGCTTCTGAGCAGGGAGGGGGCTGGCTCTGGGACTGAACTCAGCTGCCTTTCTGGGTGTCTGCCTCTCTGGCTGATGGCGGGGGCAGGCTGGGTGCGACTGCGAAAGGTCCTTCCATTGTGTGCGCGGCTGGGCCAGGGTGGCGGAGGCCGGTCCATGGAGCCCTTTGTGTGCAAGTCACCGACCCAGCGCTCTGGCGGCCTCCGCAGTCCTCGCTGGCCCTGGACTCGGGGCTGTGCCATAGAGACAGGCTGTTCTTCCTCGGCTGGCTCCGATGTCATAGCTGAGGGAGGGGGCGGGGCAATGGGGTGGACTCTGGCGGTCTTCAAGGCTGGCTGAGGGCTGACAAATTGCTTCTTGCCCTTGAGGCTCAAAGAATCACCAGTTCATGAAATCCCTTAACTCTGTGATCTGCAGACCAATGGCTGAAACCTTCTGGCACCTGAGTATCCTAGAATAATGGAATCTTTTTAGGATGTGGCTCTTTCATAACAGACCCTGTGGGAATCATTTAGGATCCTATAGAATAGCAGAATCTGAAAACCATAGACTCCTCATGTCTTCTTCAGGGCTGAGATGAGGATAAAGTGAAACCTTACATGGAAGCACATAGAACATGCTGGAATGTGGTAAATGGCCCCTGAGCATCAGCGGTTGCCTGCCCCAGAGAGGGGAGGTGATGTGACTTGCCCAGGGACACGTGGCTGGGACTGGTGACATGGGATCGCTGTGGCCTGGAGGAATCCCGGGTGGGCTGAGGCACTGTGATGCAGACTCTGCCAGCAGCCGGGTCATGGGCTTCCGGGTCTGAATCCAGGTCTCTGAGTAGGAGGCTCACTGGTGGGGCCAGGGTGGGAGGCAGGGAGGAGCGTGCCCAGGACTCCAGGCTTTCGAGCTAGCCCTGGTTCTCCGGGTCAGTCCCTGGGTGTCTCATCTCTTTGGATCCCAGTTTCTCCCTCTTGAAAAGAGGAACAGCATTGACCTCCCTGCCTCCATCTCAGGGGAGGGGTAAGGCAGACTCTGAAATCAGACGGCCCCTGGGTCCTGGCTGTGTGTTCCCAGGCAGATGACATCACTTCTCTGAGCCCATTTCCTCATTAGCGGCCTCCCCCGCACCAGGTCGTGGCTCCGGCAGGGAGGCAGGCAGGCTCCTGGGTCCTGTCCCTCCCGCCTCTGCCTTGGGGGGTGAGGGGAGAGGGCTTCCTGGTGTCAGGCATGGCGCCGAGCCCCCGACATCCCTGTCTCATTGCATCACTTGGAGCCCCTGAGGTTCGACACTGGTGTCCCACTTTATAGATGCGAAAACAGAGGCTCCATGAGGGGGCCTGGGCCAGTATTCTCTGTGGATGCTTGGAATGGGCAAGCCTGGGGGAGCTGCATGTGGATGAACCCTTTAATCTTCGCTGGACCCTGTGAGAAAGACGCTATTGTTATCCCTCCCGCAGTGGGGAAATCGAGGCACAGAGCCCTCACAGTGACTTTCCAACCATGTCATAACGTCTTCTGCCTCCAGGGGCCCCTCTCCTCCCCGGTGGTCCCCAGCCCAGGGCCCTGGGATTGGGGGCAGTTTTCTCCTTGTCCCTCATCACACAGGCCCTTCAGGCAGGCTTACCCCTGTGCACAGGCTCTTAGGGCCACCTCCCACTCAGAGCTGAGGCTGCCAACCCCTTGTGCTACAGACATGATCCCAACCCTCCTGGGGACCAACACATCGACCGGTTTAGACACAGTGCTAGGGGTCGGGTTCCCTCACTGGCTGGCCCTGGCTGGCTACTGTGTGTCAAGTGCTGTGTTGAGTGCTGTGCCAGTACCTGGGGACACAATGAGAGAGAGACAGGACCGCCTCCTGGAGCAACGCAGTCACAGTCTTGGGGACAAAGGAGCGCCCCACAGCTGGGCAGGGCACTCCCAAGGGCAGGACTGGGGCTGGGGGTGGGGGGAGGGCAGGCCCA
Organism: Mustela nigripes; assembly: GCF_022355385.1. Lineage (NCBI taxonomy): Eukaryota > Metazoa > Chordata > Mammalia > Carnivora > Mustelidae > Mustela > Mustela nigripes. Next base: position 22,797,722 of record NC_081570.1, on the reverse strand, counting down.
CCATCATTCAGTCAGTAGACATGGAGACCCTTAATTCAGGCTGGGGTGGTGGTGATCAGGGAAGGCTTCTCGGAGCTGGAGGAAGGAAAGTGGAGGTGGGCACTGGTGCCCAGCACGCACAAAGGTGTGACTCCCAGGATCCAGGCTGGCTGTGGAAGGCTCTGGATGCCAGGCTGTGGCAGGGACTGGGACTGCCCCCTAATACCCATGCTCCCTTCCTCCCACAGTAATGATATGCGGCTGCTTGGAAGATGGACTACATTTCCCAGCCTCCCTTGCATCTGGGGGGCAGGTGACCAATGTGGCCAATAGGATACGAGCAAAGGGATGGTGGGTTTCAGGGTTGTTTCCCAAGAGCGTAGTGGTGTGCCCTCTCCTCTATGTAGCTTTCCCCCTATCATGTGGGTTGGAAGGTACACTCGGTGCCATCCTGGGATGTGTGAATGGAGGCAAGAGCCCAGGAAAGATGAAGCAACAAGACAGAAGAAACCAGAGTTCCTGAGGCCAAGGAGCACCAGCCCCTGGGTGGTGTGTGTATGAATCCCTATCTGACGGCCGAATAAACTCTCTCGTTTAGGCTACTGCTATTCGGTGTCTCCGCCTTGAAGGCTAAACCCATGTCCTAGCTGATGGGCAGGCTAATGGCTCTTTCCCCCAGGGCAGAGGCAGTGAGCGGAGTTCTGTTGGATGAGGAGTGACGATGTCAGATTTGCGTTTTTGGAAGGTTTGGCTGCAGAGTACAAGGTGGGCTGGAGGGGAGAGAGACGGGAGGCTGGATGATCAGAGAGGGGTTGATGCCTCAGAAGAGGGCAGAGTTGGGGCACCCGGGGGCTCAGTCAGTTAAGTGTCCGACTCTTGATCTCAGCTCAGTCCTTGATCTCAAGGTCGTGAGTTCAAGCCCTGAGTTGGGCTCCCTGCTGGGCATGCCCATCTGTGATCAATCACTGGTCGGAGGAGGGGGTGTTACGTTGGCCGGGCCTGGGTCTCTTGTCCAGTCTAGGGCAAGGGGCTGGGGGCTTGGGATTGTGCCCCCCACATGGAGTAAAGGAGAGGAAACTCCCTTCAGGAAGAAAAGTGTTTTTCTGTTACTTGGAGGCCAAGGACACAATCTCTGGGTGGACAGTACAGCCCCAGGCAGGGAGGGAACAGGAGACTTCTGGGAGGAGGCAGGGCAATGACTGGTGGTAGGGAGGGTGGTTGGGGAGGTCTGGTGGGGGCAGAGGCTGATGGATGCTTGAGGTTTGATCTTTCTGTGCCTCTCCTCCTGCAGTGAGCACACCCCAAAATGGACCTCCAATCCCCTCTTCTGCTCCTGACTCCTGGTGTCTTCGTTAATTGTTAGGAAAGAACACATCACACTGATTCCTATGAGAGCGGGTGGACTAAGAGGGGCCAAGCTACTCTTTCTAAAGCACACCCTGTCCCTTCCTCTGGGAAGCCCTCCCGGACCTCACTCCAATTTGCAGAGCTGGTGTTTCTCTCCTCTGGGCCCTATGATCTCTGTCCCTGCCCGGCTCACCGCGTGCTCCAGGGAGGGATCCACACATCCATGTATCCCTCAGTTATGAGCCTTTTGAAGGCCCATGTCCGTCTTCTCTGAGTTAACCCCCCTCCCTCAGGCTTTGATTCTGCCAGCTCTTGTGCGGCTGCGTGCATCTTTTATGTGTCCTCGTGTGAAGATTTGTTTGCGTGTGTCTCTGTGTATGCATGTGCACCTATGTGCATATAAGACTGTGGGTGCGTCGTGTGTCCGTGTAGGGGTTTTGTGTGTCTGCCTCAGTGTTACTGTGCATATGGGAGGGTCTGGGCCACTACTCCCCTCTGGAGCCTAGGAACTTTGAGATATACACACACAATTACATATACACAGACCCACACAGAGGTTCAGCTACACACTAACAAGGACACACACACACACACACACACACACACATAGAGGTCTGTCTGGAGGCCTCCGGTAACCCTGCCCAGGGCTGGCTCTGCATGGGGCTACCCTCTGGCAGGAAGGCTGGGAGCCATTGCCCTGGGGCAGGGCTGGCTGGAGTGGATCCCAGGGCTTCCTTACCTGGGTGGGAATGTTTCCTTACACCCCAGTGTGATTGAGAGCCAGCCCCACCCCGCAACTTCCATTTCCAGTCCTGTGGCAGCACCTCTGATGGCAGGACAGCAGGTGGCTATGTGGGTCACTAGTTCTGGAAAACACCAAGGGCACGGGGAATTGGCAGAGGGTAGTTCAGCCGGCAGTCTTGGGGAGCACACACTGCAGGTGCCAAGCCTCCCATCAGAGCGCCTTCGAACCGCGGAGAGAGATGTCTATGGTTGTGTGTGTAGGTGAAGGCCCTACGGCAGGTGCTGTGGGGTACACCCAGGCACGGGGAAGGTGAGGGGGATGGCCTGGCATTGACGGCTGGATCCTGACAGCCCCGTAGCAGGTGTCTTCACTCGGCATCCCCCGTTCTCAGCACAGGACCTGGCATGCAGTACATGCCCGATAAACGTATGTGGAACCAGTTTATGAAGGAGGCTCTTGCTTGCTCTACCTTACAGCCATGTAACTTGAGGTCAGAGGATAAGTTTGCTCATGGTCACCCAGCAACCACACGGCAGAAGTAGGATTTGAACCTGGGAACGCTCAGAGTATCCAGCTCCAACTTGTCCCACTGTCCATCGGGGTTTACTCAAAGTGATCTGAGGACTCGGTGAGCTCCTTGCCTGGGAGGCACATCTTTCCTACTTATTCTAAGTCTCAGTTTGCCCGTCTGTGTAATGGGTTTGATGATAGGGTGTCAGGTACGAAGTCACAAAATCAGTTCATAAGAAAGGTAACTTCCTTTTTTTGAAACTGACCCCATTTTACCGAGTGTGGCAGGAAAGTAATGAGCTGGGTTGGGGGGATGATTTGGGGGAAGGGGAGAAAGGGCAGGCCTGGTGGCAGACGCTCTGGGTTGTCGCTACCCCAACTCAACTCTGTTGAGTTACCCTCGTGCCTGCCAGGCCTTTGAGGTCCGCCCTCAGATGTCCCAGCTATGCTGCCCGTTGTTCCCCTCCCAAGCTGTCTGGCTCCTGTGCTCTCTCAGCCCCTCCCAGTGCACAGAGATTGTTCTGGACCTGGGTATGTGTCCCCGTCTTGCTTCAGCACTTAGCAAGTGTCTTAGCAAGTCTTAGAAAGGTCGGTTTCTGGTCTATGAAATGAGGTTAACGGCACCTGCCTCATAGTGTTGCTTGTCAGAATAAGCAAAACCATCCGTATCAAAGGTTTAGAACAGCACCTGGTGGGCACCTGGGTGGCTAGTGGGTTAAAGCCTCTGCCTTTGGCTCAGGTCATGATCCCAGTCTGGGATTGAGCCCCACAATGGGTTCTCTGCTCAGCAGGGAGCCTGCTTCCTTTACTCTGTCTCTCTCTCTGCCTACTTGTGATCTCTGTCTGTCAAATAAATTTAAAAAAAAAAAAAAGAAAAAAAAAAGAACAGTACCTGGCGCATCAAAACTGCTCAATAGATGTTCTATCCTGTTCTGGAAGCTTGGCTCAGGCCGGTGCGGGGCAGGGGTAGGTTTGTGTGGGCAGGACTCCCCTGTCTTACAGCTTTGTCTCAGGTCACCTCCCTCCCTGGCCCCTCCTCCTGAGAGTCTCGTCCTAGGTCATCGGGTCCCTGGAAAGTCAAACTCCAGGCTTTTTCAGTTTCTTGGGGTTGGGGGTGGGGGGCTGAAGTACAGTCTGGAGTCAAGGGGCCTGAATGTTTTCAGAAGACTCAGGTCCCAGTTCCTGATTTAGTTCTCACCAGCCTTGTGACTGTGGGCAAATGACTTTACCTCCCTGTGCCGCACTTTCTCATCTGGAAAATGGGCACGAGACTCCCAGGGCTGGGGCCAGGGGAGTTGGACACAAAGGGCCATTGTTGCTGGCATTTCCCTCAAGTACACGGCCGACCAGGGAGATGACGCAGGAAGGTTGCCCCAGCGACAGTTTTGGACACAGCGGTCCTCGAATCCCTCTGGGAAACAGGAAGTTTGGACTGCCCAGATCACCGCCCCGGCCACAGGAAACCAGCTGACCCCTTCCTTTCCCCCCTCCCGACCTCCCCCCAAGCCCAGGAAGGGATTTGCTGTCCTGTCAACAATTCAGACCGGCTTCTGAGAGCAACGCTCAGAGCCCCCCGCACCCAAGACAGCTTCCGGCCCCTCATTTTGTAAGATGATCTGCTGAGGCTCAGAGAGGGGAAGGGACCTGCCCCGGGTCACACAGCACCCAGGGGTAAGCAGAAGGAGAACTCTTGGAAGCTCTGCAGCAGCAGCGGCCACGTTAATCATGAGTATCGGTCTCCGACTTTCATTTTTTTTTTTTTTTAAAGATTTTATTTATTTATTTGACAGAGAGAAATCACAAGTAGATGGAGAGGCAGGCAGAGAGAGAGGGAGAGAGGGAAGCAGGCTCCCTGCTGAGCAGAGAGCCCGATGCGGGACTCGATCCCAGGACCCTGAGATCATGACCTGAGCCGAAGGCAGCGGCTTAACCCACTGAGCCACCCAGGCGCCCCAGTCTCCGACTTTCTGTCAGACTCATCACCTTGCGCAGGACAGCGCATCTGATCCTCACAACACTGTGGGGTAACACCACGACTGTCCCTATTTTCCACGCAAAGAAACTTGAGGGACAGACTTGTCAAACGTCCAGATCACACAGCCAGTAGTAGCAGAGGCAGGATTTCTACCCAGGCAACCAGAATTGGAGAAGGTCGTCTGGCCCAATTCTGTTTTTGAAATAGGGATACTGAGGCCCAGAGTGGGGAAGGGGCGTGCCTTAGGGTGCAGGTGCTCATGGCAGGCTGGGGCTGGCTGGCCCAGTGACTTGCCCCCCACCCTCTTCTTCATCTTTACTCATGGGACGCAGGCTTTCTTCATGGTGGCAGTGTGCCCAGATTAAAAAACCCAAACTATTTTTCTCATTCTCCCTGGTGTATTGGGATGCTGTGTGACCCCTTCTTGCCCCTGAAATATAAGCAGATTCACTGGGCGAGGCTTCCAGAAGAGTCTTTATTTTTATTTATTTATTTTTTTAAGATTTCATTTTTAAGTAATCTCTACACCCAGCATGGGGCTTGAACTTACAACCCGGAGATCCAGAGTCTCACGCTCCACTGTGGGAGCCAGCCAGGCGCCCCTCCAGGAGAGTCTTTAAAGGGAGGTCATCCAACTGGTATGGGCTTTTTAGCTCTTTACCAGTCCCTTTCTTCCCACCCGGAACCACAGACAGGATGCTGGAGCGTGAGCAGCCATCTTGTGTTCCTGAGGCTCTGGCCTTCCTGGTGGATAATGACAAGAACAGCCTTCTGTGATTTAAGCCCCGGGCCAAAGTTGTTCTTTTAAATTCTGTTGCTTGCAGCTAAGTGTCGTCCTGACCTATGTCTAGATTCTCTGAGTACAAATATCTGGTCCAGTGATTCTCGAAGTTTGTGATGGCCTCTGTGCAGCATCTGTGCTTAGGAAACCTGCAAAAGCATTGTGAGACAGAGAGACTGGAGGGACCTCGTGGAGAAAAGCCCTTTTCCTTTGCTTCTTTCCCTGCTTGCGTTCTTGCTGGGACCTGCACCCCTGCCTTACACCCCGTCTTACTGTATGTCCTCCTTGTTAAGGCCAAGGAGTTAATGACTTCTCTGGGTCTACCAGCATGAGAGACATAACCTACAGAGACACGAATGTTCTCCAAGACCACAGGCTCCAAACACCAAGACCCCTGGCTTCAGGGAGTGGGTGACTTGGGAAGGACACCTAGACCCTGTCCTTATTCTGACCAGTTCCTGGATGCCTGGGAGAACCTGTGCATCAGATCACAATTGCCGGTAAAAACCCCCAGACAAGCAAAGATGGGACTGCCTCCTTTTCTTTCTGAGTCCCCCAGATGCTCAGTCCGTCTGTATCTGCCTTCTTTATATCTTCACGAAGCTCTGCTTTCATCTCCTGCTGTCTCACATTTGGTTTCCATCCTGTGTGAAGCCAAGGACCGTCTTGGCTGGTCTTGTGGGAACAGGGTCTCCAGACCCAGCCTTTGTCAGTTGAATATATATATAAAATACACATATGTATATCTATCTATCTCACATTTACCTATACAACTCTATATGTGTGTGTGTGTGTGTTCATGCGTATTTATACATACATAACCCTCAATTTTATAGGCACTATGGGAGGAGAACCCCATCTCCTTTCTTAAAAGAGAGCAGCTGTTTTTCCATTGCTAAAAATGGTGCTAAAAGCCACCATTTCATCCGATTCTATTTAAAGGTAGGGAAACTGAGACTCAATAAGAATATGGTTGGGGACCGCGGGAGTGGGGGTGAAGAGGCCCTACAGTGCCTTGCACCTTGTGTGGAGGGGGGCGGACAGGGAGGGAGGACCCCGCTGCAGGTGCAAGCAGCCCCTGAGGTCAGGTGCAGACAGGAAGAGTGTGGCCCAGACAGAGGGATGCACCAGGTCTGGACAGGGTCGAAAGACTGGGCGTCGATGTGGTTACAATGCCCCGTGGGAGGATGAGTCCCAGTCAATGTGTTCTGGACACTGGCCTGGGGGGGGGCGGGTGGTGGAATGCCCTGGTGGGCGAGGCAGGCATGGTCCCTGCCTCAGAGGGCTGAAAAGGGCTCTGACATTGCGGCCCAACAGAAGAAAGTCCCTGGCACCCCTTCCCTAACAGAGACATTGGCGGAAAGAGCCTCTACCTGGCCACAGCCTTGCAGTGCGGCGTGAAGCCAGCGTTGGCCCTCTTTGGGTGGGGGAAGCTCTTCCCAGGGCTCCTTTGGCTCTACACTCTGGGAATCTGGTGTAACAGGAATGATACCGTTTTTGAATGTACCCGTGTGTTTCTTAACTGCTTTCATGTGACTCTCTTCCTTTTCAGCCAGAGGCGTCCAGGGTTTTAGGAATGGGATTGAGGATCAGGAGCACAAAAGGGGAGAATTGATGTTCGCTTTTGACTGAATAGGATCCTGCCGTCCTTAGCCAGATAATAGTCTTGAAAGCCGGGCTTTGTGGAGAGAGGGGAAGGCTTTGTAAGTCCCCAAAGTCCTCTTTGCATATCAAGAGCCCAGCCTGGCTGTCTGGGAGATCACAGGAGGAGTGTAGGGAGGATGAAGCAGAGGAAGGGGAATCTCCCTGACCGGCAGAGGACGGGGTGGCTCTGCCACCACAGGAGGGGCAAGGCAGGGGCTCTGGGCAGGGAGGAGCCTGGGTGAGGACATGGCCTGGGGCCCAAGGAGACCCTCAGGGGCCCTCCAGCTTCTGGTGTGGATGAGACCACAGATTCGAGAAATCCTAAATAGGGTCCTAGGACATTGGGGCTGATGATCCACTTTGCCACTTAACAGCGTGGGGAAGGAGGTGGGATGTGGGCGTGGGAACAGGACACCGGCAGGAGGGGTATCTGACCTAGGACACAGCTGGGTCCCACATCTGAGTGGGTCACGAGGAAGTCCAGAATTCCAACATACCTCTAGGATCAAGAGGCCAGCAGAGAGGCACATCTTGTGACCAGGCACAATGGAGAGCTCCCTGGGCCACCACAACGAAGGAGGGCTCAGGCCCAGGCCCGCAGACTATTTCCATTACCGGCAGCACCAGTGTGGATCGTGGTCAGAGCCAAGAGAAGCAGAAAGAGGTGCTTTGAGTGGGTGCCAGCATCGACCAAGTGGGCAACACATAGACGGAGACGTCAGCTCATTGCTTCCAGGAAGCCTGGTCAGTTTTCCCCACCAACCTCTACTGTGGCCGCCATATTGCCAGAAGAAGTGGGATGGGGGTAAACCTTGAAACCTTGAGCATTCACCCCAAGGCAACTGAGTTCACCCCAGAAAGACCATATTCAACTGGAAGGGGACAGACTCATATTTAATTGGTAATGGATTTGCCAACTGAGAGCACCCCCCCACGCTTTCTCTAGCATCAACAGGATGGGTGTATGAGCATGAGCTGAGATCCTGAGTGAGAGCTGTAAGAAATTGCATTTACGTTTCCTCGGTGCATCTGAAAAACAGTGTACAATCTCGGGCTGCCGACCCCAAGAGAAGGGGCTGTCCATCTTTCCATTTGTCCTTCCCTCCCTTCCGTTGGGTTTTGCGTTGCCCGTTACGTAGATGGAAGTTGGTGGTGGGGGTAGGGGGCACACAGGTGATACCAGGTCTTAGGAATCGTTGCTACATGTGGTGTCTTGTTTGATAATGTTAAGGAAGATCATCCCTATTTGGGGCGAATGAAGCTCAGAGAGGTTAAGCAAATTGTCCAAGGTCATGGAGCAAACTGGTAACAGAGCTGGGACTTGAACTTGAGTCTTCGGATTCTTAAAGTCATGTGCTTCCCCCTTACACAGGTGCTGTGGAGAGCACCAGAACCATGTGATTGATGAGAGTGATTACAAGGCCATGATCTACTTGGGGACCCTCCTGGCATGTGACAGGAGACATCCATGGTGATTAGCTGGGGGCCGCATGGGAGCTGCCTGCTGGCTTCTAGGCATGTCACGGCGGTGGCTTCCAAGCCATCACTCTTCTTGCAGTGCACGAGGAGGGCCCAGATGTAAAGCCTCAAATACGCCTGGCAAGATGATGTACAAGAAAGAATCATGCATCTTGCTCCAATTAAGATGTTGGAAGAGAAGAGAGTCTAATTGTCCCACAATTACCTTTATTTATCAAATTCAGAATGAAGTGTGATTATGAAGTATCTCAGGAGAGGAGTGTGGAATTGGGGATGGTCCAGGCTCTGCCTGGCATCCCAGCCTCTGCCAGAGGGAAGGCCAACCACGTGAGCACCTGGGCAGGAAGGATGAAGCCATCCTTGCACATGAGCAGGGTGAGTGCTGGTTCCTGTTCTACCGCTGGCTTGCAGGGGACTTTGAGGTGTCACCTCCCCCAGCATCTGGGACAGACCTCCAGCAGATTCTCCATCAATCTTTGTTGAATCATATAAGAAAACTGAGGCTCTTGGGGGTTTAGTAACTTGCCCAAGGACACATAGTAATTCTCAGAAGCACGATTCAGTGTATTTAACTGAGTTGAGGTCAAGTGCTTTGAAGAATGCACAGGACCAAGGATAAAATGAAGTCATTAGTGTATCATTGCATGGTCACACACCCACAATAGAAAGAGGACCACTTGGATGCATTGGAATAAATGTTCAGAGATAAGAGAATGAATGAACTGATTACATGCCAGACATCGTTTTACACATCAGTGGAGCAGATGTCCATGAGACATCATCTCTAATTTCAAGAAACGCTCAGTCTCGTGGGGAGACAGAGCTGGCAAGATAGTGTGACATATGCCGTAAATGCAGAAATTCAGGGTCCTGTGTGTGGTTTGGCCAGGGTGGGGACCAGGAAGGCTTTCCTGGAGTGTTTAACATTTTGGGTGAATCTTCCAGGATGAAGGACAAGGTGAGGTGGGATAGATAAGCCAGGAAGAAAAGCCCGAGCAAAGGCATGGGAGTGAGAAGCTTGGCTTTTCTGGGATGACCTGTCTGTGTCCAGGTGGGCACCGGAAGCTGCAAGATGGGAAGCTTTGACCCTCGGCTGGCCCCACCTCAGCCTGCCAAGCCAGCTATCCACTGTCAGCTCTGAACTTGCAAGCTCCTGAGGCTCCTGGCTGCCGCCACACCCTGCCAGCTCCCGCGGCACGAGAGAGGAGGAAGCAATCTGAGCTTGCTCGGTTTCCTGTGGTCCTTCCGTTATGCCTGAGCTGGCTCACGGAGCAATGCCTCAAGACAGCGTTGCACAGTGGGATGGATGGCGGGCCACGGGCTGCTCTTCCGACCTGAGGCTCCTTAGTAGCCCCGCGTTGGCTGCTGCCGGGCCACAGCCCATGCGTGCCCAGCCATGGCCGAGCTGGCAAGAACCCAGGAGGGCTTGGCATTTGTTGAGGAATTACTAGGGGCTCTTCACTGTGCTGAGCGTTTCATACACAATCTCCTCGTTACATCCTTGAGGTGGCGCTGTTAGCCCCATTTTGAAGATGAGAAAGCTGATGCTCAGGTGGGCTGGGAAGCCGGGCCAGCCTTTGGACCTGGATTGTCTGAGTCCGCTGTGCCAGGCTGTCTTCCAAACTCACCTGAACTTCTTAACAGACCAAACATCTCTCTGGCAGGGTAGGGCCCTGCCTCAAAGGGTCAGATGGGCTCAAGCCCTTCCAGTCAGGTGACTAAAGGCAAGTGTTAGCCCTGACAGGTAGGCAGGCCCAGGGTGCATGAAATAGGCAGTGGGCATGAGGGCCTGGAGGAAAGTGTTGGAAAAGTTCAGTTCTCCTTAGCTAATTCTGACCTTGGGTGACTTGGAGTGTGAGTGCCCTCCAGAGGAAGACAATAATACTATTGATGAGACTATATATTTTATTATACATAAATAGCCATCCATTCACCCATCCAACCCTCCATCTCCATGTCCGTCTGTCCATCCATCCATCCATCCATCCACCTATCCATCCATCCGCCCATTTTCCCATCCATTCATCTATCCCCTTCCATCTATCCATCTCATCCTCCCATTCATCCTACCATCCATCCATCCACCCGCCCATTCACCTATTCCATCCATCCATCCATCCATCCATCCTTATTTCTCTAAGCATTTCCCATTCACCCAACAATTCATCAACCAGTCCGTCTATCCACCTATCCACCCACCTGCCCACCCACTCTCAGTTTTTCCTTCCTTCCATCCATCCATCCATCCATCCATCCATCCACCCTTCCAGCCTCCCCTCCTCAACACACACACTGGTTATTTCAGTGGTTCTGAATTAACTCTGAGAAACAGTGAGAACCCAGGCTCTATCTATATTTTTGCTCGGTGGAACTCAGAATGTCAGGCTTTTGTTCCCCATCTTCCATCCTTATGGCTGCAGGATCTCCGAGCATCTCATCCTCACACATCAGAAGCCAGAAGAGAGAACATCCCCTCTCTGTGTTCTGTTAATGAGGAAAACTTTGCTGAGGGATCCCCAGGAGACTTCCCCTCGTGCCTCCTGGGTTAGACTTGCATCACATAGCTATTCCCAAACAACTCCCTGGCAAGGGGAATGGCACCTCCACGATGACCTTGAACCAAGCAAGATGGGTCGCCAGGGGCTCAGATCTCCTCCTCGGCCGCTAGAGACCTGAAGGAAATTGGGATTCATTTAGTGAGGAAGAAGGAAGTGGAAGAGGGAGGTGGCTGATGAGTAGGCAAATGTGTCAGCCGCTCCATCCGTCTTCCCATTCGCTCATCATCCGCCCAGCGATTCATCCATTCGTGTATCCCCCATTTATCCATCCATGCGTCCATTCATCTATCAAACGTTTATTGATGCCCACTGAGAGCCAGGCCCTCTGCTCCCTGTCTGGTGGGGACTCACAGGAAAAAGATCTCGTTATGGAGAAATATGGAGTTTCCCATAATACCTCTGATAACCGTGTTATTTAGTCACAGTAAGAATAATATGTGGAGATCGTGCTGTGCGTTGCAGTTTGCAAAGATCTCCCAGGACCACTCCTTCATTCCACACACGTTTATGAAGCATCTGCCACATGCCAGGCACAGCCTTTTAGTTTTACAAAGTGCTTTTTCCTCCATTTTTCAGAAAGAGCCCTCCAAAGGCAGAGACCAAATGTGTTTTTGGAGGCAGGAAGGAAGCATTCTTCAGGCCTTCCTTAGAGCCAAGGGTGGGGAGTCCCCTGGGGTCAGGGTTGTTGATGGGGGTGGGGGTGGGACAGGGCCTTTTCTAGAACCACGCAGACGGAGCAGTTTTTAGGGCTGGCAATAGGTGTTCAGAGCTGGGCGGGGGTGTTTACCGGTCCATGGGTAGGGTGTCTTCTGGGACAGACGTTATGGAATTGGACTTTGCCCAGCACAAAGCGGCCATCTCTGCTAGACCCAAGGGGGCAGGTCTTTCCTCTAAGAAGCTGGACAGGGTCCCCCAGCCCTCAAGGGCCTGGAGGTTAGTAGACATAACTGGGTCTACCCCCCCTACCGTTCTGCCCCCCGATACACGTGGAGCCTGTTCTTGGTCTGTGCCACATCTCAGGATCGTCAAGTGTCTTTGGTATACCCCCAGCACTCATCATCTCATGTGCTACCTCCTGTGTCCTCCCTACTCAGACCAGGGGTGGAGGGAAGTATTCCTTTAATAATGACTCTTCCTTTTTTTTTTTTTTAAGATTTATTTATTTGAGAGAGAGTAAGAGTGAGTGAGAGAGCATGAGTGAGAGGGGAGGAGCAGAGGGAGAGGGACAAGCGGACTCCTGCTGAGCTGGGACCCCGATGTAGGGCTTGATCCCAGGACCCTGGGATTATGACCTGAGATGAAGGTAGATGTTTTATTTTATTTATTATTTTTAAAGAGATTTTATTTATTTATTAGACACAGAGAGAGATCACAACTAGGCAGAGAGGCAGGCAGAGAGAGAGGGAGAAGCAGGATCCCTACTGAGCAGAGAGTTCAATGAGGGACTCGATCCCAGGACCCTGAGATCATGACCTGAGCCAAAGGCAGAGGCTTTAAACCACTGAGCCACCCAGGCGCCCCTATAACCACTGTTTACACTCATGTGTCAGCTACAAAATGGGTCTCACCTCCCAGATGATTGAATTCAGGGCCTTTCAGGTGGGAAGAAGTACCTCGAATATGGATGTGTTCTTCAGGTCATTAGGATAATGGCAGGCCATAGTAGGACAGTAGGAATATCAGTTTTTCAGAATATTCTTGCCTTTTATGTCCTCTCAAATCCCTTTTTAAAGGGATTTATTTATTTATTTGGGGGGAGGGGCCAAAGGAGAGAAAGAATCCTGAAGCAGCTTCCCTGTTGAGCATGGAGTCTGAAGAGGGGCTCGATCCCAGGACCCCGAGATCATGACCTGAGCCAAAATCAAGAGTTGGCCACCTAACCGACTGAGCCACCCAGGTGCCCCAGCCTCTCAGACCTTTGAGTGGAAGTGGATACCATAAATCAAGGGACAGGGGTTAGCTACATGCACAGCTGTGTCCTCCACACCGGAGCTGTGATGACTCCAGACCCAGAGTCTTCCTCACTCAGAGTCTCGGGGCAGTCCACACCTAGGGACTCAGAGTCCACAACACTCAAAGGTTACAGTCCTCCATCCTTGAGGGCTTACCTGGCAGGATGATGAAACCAGCTCGTATCAGCGATTGTGGGAGATGTTTGTAGGTTCTCCTTCCAAACCTGCTTTCAGTGAGGTCATACGGGTAACGCCACTTAGGCAGCTCCCGACTGAGCACAAAGCCCCCAGATTTAGGGGTGGAGAATTCTCCACAGCCAAAGGCAGTGGGTTTTCAAGATCTTGTGAAGAAAAGATTTTCTAGATTTTTAGATGCTTTGTTTTCTGGAGCCCTGGGTGGTCCATTTCATAGTCACGAAGGGGGTGTCTCCTACAGATTTGGATGGAGTGTTTTCCAGAGCTAGGAGTACTCTGATGGCTAGGGGCAAGGCAAAGGTCTTCCAGAGTGTGTGGTGAGGTATTTCCTTGTGCTTGAGAAGGAGTGTTTTGGAGGTGCCTGGGGAGTTCAGTCAGTATTGATTTTGGTTCAGATCACGATCTCGGGATCTTGAGAACAAGTCCTGCGTCAGGCTCTGTGCTCAGCAGGAAGTCTGCTTGAGATTCTCTCCCTCTGTCTCTCACCCTGCCCCTGCTTGTGTGTGCATGTGCGCACTCTCTCTCTCAAATAAATAAATAAATATATATATATATATATATA
>NC_081570.1:22708878-22783895 GCF_022355385.1 Mustela nigripes | reverse complement strand
TTTTTTTAAAGAAGGGATGTTTTCCAGATCTAAGGATAGAGGGTTTCCCAGAGCCATGGACAGTTTTCCCACTCCTAGGTCCAGAATTTTCCAGAGCTGAGGATAGAGAATTTATTCCCCCCAATTCGTGGTCACAGAGTTTTCGAGGCAGGCAAGGAAAGACTTCAAGAGAGAAGACCCTCTCTCAGTTCAGAGTAGAGAACAGCATCTCCCCCAGAAGCAAAGGATGCTGGTGCCTGGGCTGGACCGATATTTCAGGATGTCCACAATCAACATGGAGACCCCGTCAAGCTGCCCTGTCCCTGGTTGCAGCTCCCAGACAGAGGGGAGCAAAATCCATCGGCGTTTCAGCCACATAAATCAACTCGAAAATGATTCCTGCTTCCCAGAGGATCCTGTTCTAGGTCCTCAAGGTCAGAGTGAAAGTCCATCGAGTTGTTTTATACAGTGGAGAAAAAATTCTCAAAGCAAGTTCTCTGGATTAATCCAGCCGATGTAAAGGACCTCAGAGCCCCTTCGGCCAACTGGAGGGCTGACCTCTTCTCTTCCCATCACGTCTGCTGGTTTTTGGTAACTTGCCCGTATGCCCTAAATAAATAGAGTGAACAGACTTGGATTAAGGTCTTGGCTTGGTCAGAACCAGGTTAGCGAGTCACTTATTCAGGCTGTGCCTGAGTTGACTCACTGGGGCAATGGCAACATTACAGCATTTACATTACAGCCAACATTACAGCCGTGTGTGGCGGTCCCCTCGCTGTACTGGGGAGGGAGCAGCCTTCCAGTAACTGTCAGTTACAACGCAGGCCACGAGGAGATGCCAGTACTGGCCTGTCCAGGGGCCAACACTCCTTCGCAGGGTGCCCTGGGAGACCCCCTTCCTCCTCTGACTGTTGTTTCCACACTATAAAAATCAAGGATGAAGAGAGATGATGGCAGCTAATAACCGCACCGGCTCCGATGCACGTAACACTCTAGGAGCCCAACCCTGACCTCAGAAAGCTGCCCCAAAGCCCGTCCTTTGGGCAGGGAGACTGGAATAATCTCTCAGTGTTGTGACGACATCTGTCAACATCTTGTTGGAGGGTTAGGTGAGCTTTAATGGTGCCGACATAGTGACTCAGTCAAGGACCACAGTGGGGGATACCCTGTGGCTAATCAGCCCTCCTGCCCTGAGATTTCTCAGGTACCGGATGTGCCAAGATGAACAGCAAATGGGAAATTAAAATGTTGTAGTGATGAGAGCGCAGGGCAACCTGCTTTCTGTCCCCAAGAAGGGCTCTCTGCCCAGAAGGGAAGAACAGCATTTCTCATCACGTGAATGAACTCTGTTCCTGACAGGTTGCAAAGCAAGGCTTGATGGTTTTCCTGATCCCTCTGGACGCCCAACCAATGAACACAGATATCTCCGAAACCCTGCTAGACATGTATACCACAACCTTTCACGGATTTCTGTCTCAAAGAAAGCACTTTAAATTGAAATCAATTTAAGAAAACTATTATTTTTAGTATTTTTAGATCACACAGTTATTTAACCCTGTATGAACGACCGGTGGCTAGGTTTGCGTACAATGGTTCCTACAGGGGAGCACGTGTGCAGTGCAGTGTGAATGGACAGGTTTAGTAGACGGATAGCTGAAACATGGAGTCCATCTGAATTGGATCTGGGCTGGGAGTGCCCCCAGGTGTCTGGCAGAGGCAAGGAAAATGTGTGGAAAATAATCAAGCAAAATCCCTAATCCCTGTGGGAGAACAATTTACCTGCCACACCTGTTCCTTCTCCTACCTGTTCCTGTGTGCTGTGTGAATTTTTCCGGCAGTGAAGAACACATGCATATTAATTACCACGTTGTTTTACTTATTTTAATTAATTAATCAACTTATAAGCAAACCATTCAGATGTGAGAATTCAGCTAATAAGGGATACAATTACAATTACTTAATTTCAATCAATATTTATTTTTATTTATTTATTTATTTATTTTTAAGGAATTCATTTATTTATTTGACAGACAGAGACCACAAGTAGGCAAAGAGGCAGGCAGAGAGTGAGAGGGGGAAGCAGGCTCACCGTTGAGCAGGAAGACTGATGTGGGGCTCGATCCCAGGACCCCGGGATCATGACCTGAGCCGAAGGCAGAGGCTCTAACCCACTGAGCCACCCAGGCGCCCCAATATTTAATTTATTAAAGCTATAGATCTCGGAACTTAGCTTTAGCTTTTACTTCCAACTTATAGGTCTTGATATTTTATTTATGAACTTAGTAATTTTTATATAAGAGCCACATCACATTTACTTGTTTATTGATTCATATTCAATTAACTCATAAATTTGATAGATTAAATTCCCATAAACTTTCAGCACCATTTACACATTTAATTAAGCAAATTCCTTTAGATATTTCAGACTACAATTACAAATTCAATTTATCTGATTCAAACACTTCAAACACCTGACAAGGGAGATTTACAAATATGATGAACAAATTATTCCTAAGCACTTAAATAACTTCTGTAAATCAAATAAGACATTAAATTAGTTGCTTGGATTTTGTTTCACACATAAAAAAACAAGGAGAACATACATAAAACAAAACAATGATTTTTAAATTTCTTACTACAAATGTAAACACAACTTATATGAGATTTTCAATATTTTGATTTATTTCTTTATTGTCTTGCTATGTGAAAAGAAACATGTGTCAGTCGACCTATAATTCCCTCCTATCCCGCCCCATCAAGGTGAACTACCTTACTATCTCGCATTAAAACTCAGGTTACTGGGACTCCTGGGTGGCTCAGTTGGTTGAGCGGCTGCCTTGGGCTCAGGTCATGATCCCAGCGTCCTGGGATTGAGTCCTGCATCGGGCTCCTTGCTCCTCAGGAAGCCTGCTTCTCCCCCTGCCATTCTGTCTGCCTGTGCTCACTCTCTTTCTCTGACAAATAAATAAATAAAATCTTAAACAACAACAACAAAAACAAAAAAAAACCCTCAGGTTACTTAGGAGAAGACTCCATCCCATGACATGGGTAGGTGACTTTGGTTGACTCCTGAAGACTGGGCCATGGGACACCAAAGACAAGACCAAGGGAAGCCCAGTCTTGAGGGGATTTGCCAGACATCTGATGGGTTGGCCTCCATCTCCAGGTAGGGTTCTGTCACCCAGGTCATCAGCACTGTCTAAACTTTTGCCTTTTGTGGGCATCTGGCGGGCTCAGTCTGTGGACCATGTGACTCTTGACCTCAGGGCTGTGAGTTTGAGCCCATGTTGGGTGTAGAGATTACTTATAAATAAAATGTTTAACTCTTGCCTTTTGGCTGAAACTTTTTGTTCTTTAAGATTTTCTTTATTTTTATTTTAGAGAAGGAGTGAGAGAGAGCATGAGAAGGGAGGAGTAGAGGGAGAGGGAAATCATCTCCAGCAGACACAGAGCCTGACACAGGGCTCGACCCCAGGACCCAGAGATCATGACCTGAGGTGAAACCAAGTGTTGGTTCCTCAACCAACTGAGCCACCCCGGCGCCTCTGGCTGGAACTTAACCAATAGTGTATGTCTCAATTTCTTGCCTTTTAGATTTTTTTTCTGGAAATGACCAGTCTCTTGAATCAATGAGGGGAATTCTTCTTCATTCCCCTTAAGTGACCTTATTGTGTAATTTCTTATGTTAAAGCCTAGCATGCTCAAGTCTCTTGCCCATTTGTTCTACAAGTTTGTCTTTTTCTTCTTCATTTGTACGAGTTCTTTAGATAGCCTGGATGTGAGTTCTTTGTCAAATGTGTCTGTTGTGAATACATCTTCTGCCACTCAGTTGAGATCGAGAATCTGGGGCTCTCCACTGAACCTCTGTGCTTGATTGCATGCTCAAGATCTCTTAAAGGTCCTATGGATGTGTCAAACTTTATAAGGCAAACATGGATTTCTTATTTCTGGGCTCTCTAACTTCTCACTTTACCTTCTCTCCTGAAACTATCTCCAAATCAGATGTTGGCACCATTTTTCATCCAGTTGCCTGGCCCCATTCTTTTGAACTCTTTTTTACATTGTGGAAGAAAAATTATAAACAGAAAGTCTATACAAACTCAATGCATGATTTAACAAATAAAGTAAACAATTGTGTGACTACCACACAAGCCAAGAAAGAACACTGCCAACATTCAAAAGTTTCTTGTAGATCTCTAAAAAAATATATAGCATAATATATATTATAAAATATATAGAAAATTAAATATAATGTATAATATAATAATGGATATCTAAATATCTATTTATGAAAATATATTTTCAAAAATTTTGCCTCTACTTGAACCTTTTCTTGATGGATTCGCAATGAATGCTTTGTTTGGTGTCTTTGTGTTTCCTTTCAATGTTATGTTTACAACACGCTGTTGTTGCCTGTCACTGTAGCACAAGCATTTTCATGGTTGTGTAGTTTTCTGTGATAATCTACATGCCATAGTCTATCCTTTATGGATATCCGGGTTGCTTCCAGTTTTTAGCTGCTATGAACAATACTTCAAGAAGTACTCTTGTGAGGGACGCCTGGGTGGCTCAGTTGGTTGGGCTGCTGCCTTTGGCTCTGGTCATGATCCCAGGGTCCTGGGATCGAGTCCCATTTTGGGCTCTCTGCCAGTGGGGAGCCTGCTTCTTTCTCTGCCTCTGTCTACCTCTCTGCTTGCTTGTGCTCTCTCTCTCTTTCTCTCTCTCTGACAAATAAATAAATAAAATCTTTAAAAAAGAGAAGTATTCTTGTGCATTTTTATGATGTACGAATGCATGAATTTGCTTAAAGTATACAGCTAGAACTATAATTGCTGGTCACAGGGTAGCTCTATTTTCAACTTTCCCAGAAAAAACCAAACTCTTTTTCCAGAGTGGCTGTAATATTTTTTTTCTTGAGTCAGTACTGGTAAGCCATATTTTTTCTAGGGTTTTTCCATTTCACCTAAAATTTCAAGTTTATTAGGCATGGGATTTTTCATCGTGTTTGCTTCATTTGGATGTCTGTAGCGTCCTCAGTGAGACCTCTCTTTCCTTTTATTTTCAATATTGTTTATTTGTGTCCACTCTGTATTATTGTCGGCCAATGTCCTCAGGACAAAAGTAGTTTCGGGATCACTTTCCGTTCTCGGTTCTTCTATTTCCTCCCCACCTGTCCTGGTCATTTCTTACGATCTTGTCAGCTCTTTATTGCTTTGAAGAAGCTTTTAAAATTTTGTGTAGCATCTATATTTGCTTTTGATGGGATGGCTGGTCTTGACAACCTAACCCTCTGTTTCTGGAAGTTGACAGTCATTCAAGATTCCTGTCTTTCCTTCTAGTCTAACATGCAGGCAGCCAGCCCTATGTGCCCCCCCAGCTCTGTTTTTAAAAGAGACCCCAACCCCTGGTTGTCATTCTCTAATAGGATATTTCTTGAGTGCTGTCTTGACCCAGTTTTGAGATCCCGGCTAAAAATGCTCAATTCCCCTTTGCAGGCACTTTGCTAAAATTACATCCCAAACTCTTCACCTATTGGACTCTGATGCCTCTGGGTTACAACACCACCCCCAAGCCAAACATCTAGAGATCACCCTTTCTCCCTCGGGCTCTTGGAGTCATTCCTAATACTCCATCCATAGGAGGCCTGGAACCGCCTCACCCCGCCCTGCTTCTTCTGGCTCGCTGCTACCTTTGCCCAGTGCCCCCAATGCACCACCTACCATGTGACCTCTCTGGCAGCCTTTTCTCGTCCTGAGCTGTGTGTCCTGACAGTTCTGCCTCCCTTATCTGGGAGTCATTAAGCAGTGTCTTGCCATCATCACGATGTAGCAAATGCTGACGATCCTCTGCCTCCTCGCTTGCTTCAAGTCTCTGTGGTCTGTAGCCTGGTTCTCTCAAACAGCCCGACTCTGTTCCTCTGTGGGCCTGCCGGAGTCCAGCTCTCCAAGCCGTCCAAGCCACACATCTGATCCCTCCCTTCTCCTGCATCAGATGCTCTTGGCATTGAAGTCTTTGCAGTGGCTTCACAGGCTCTAGGTGGCTTTGGCCCTGCCCACCTCTTCGATCCCTCCCCTCTTCCCCAGTGCCCTGCTTTGGCCACACTGACCTCCTCCTCTTCCTTGACTGGGCACGCTCTCTCCCATCTTCAAGTCTTCACATTTACCGAAGTGTCTGGAACATTCTCTCCTGACCTTCTCATGATTTCTTCTTTCTTTCTTTCTTTCTTTTTTTTTTTTTTTTAATGACTTCTTCTTTCTTATTCGGTGTCCAGTGTCCCCTCTGGAGGACTCCCTGACCTTCCTTGCTCAGGCTGTGGCCTCTGATCCCATACCTGCCGCCACACTCGTTACGCCCATTTACTCACTCCTGCCACATCACAATATGGGTTTGTTTTCAAAGCACGTGCATGTTCCTGAACTCATCCTACATGCTGACGTGTTTGGCATTTTGTTCCCTCCTCTGGGCAGGTCTTGGTCGTCACCTTCCTTGGTCTCAGAACCACGGCCGACACATAGTGGGCGCTCACTAATCCTTGGCGAGTGTATCCCTCCGTTCCAGTCAGGAAAGCAGAAACCACTCCAGGTACCGCAGAGAGACAGCGGTTTAATTCAGGAATTGGTCACAAACATGTCAGAAGGAGTGGTGGAGTAAACGGGGGGTACAGTCACCATCGATGCTGCTGGACTGTTGTCACTGTCACCAATCTCGAGCGAGGGGCTTGCTCTCCCACTGATGCTCCTTCCAGAAGCAGAGCTTCCTCCTTCCTGCCACCGAATCTCCCATGGATAACAATCCCCTGTCAGAGCGCAACTGGAACCCAGCTCTGAGGGCACCTGAGAAATGTAATTTTTGAACTTCTAGGCTTGGTTATTCCAGGAAGAAGACAGAAGGGCAGGGGTGGGTTATGGCTGTGTGGTACAGGGAGGAAGACCTTCAAATGCCCAGATGCAAATGCCAGGGGACTTCGGTCACACCCCTCCTTTTCTGCCCTGTCCCGCTTGTCTGGGCCTGTTGTCCATGCAGAGTCTTGGCAAGGGCCCATTATGACTTCCGCCAACCTTGGGAACTCCAGTGGGCTCCCCACAGCTGCTGTTTGCGGCTGTTCCCAGGGACCTCACCTTGAGACTCCTGGAGCCTTTCTAGGCTCCAAAGCCACAGGGAGAAGAGGCTCCTCCTCAACTCTGGGCCCCAGGCATTGCAGGACCCAGGAGCTGTCCTGCTAGTTGTACAGAGACCTCACCAAGCTGCTCAAGTAATTGCAGTCTGAACAACTCTGGTCCTCTACACTTGGACCCTGGGAGCTCAGACTCAGCCTGGGTTGCTGAGCAGAACAGACCCCACAGCAGCCACTACCTTCCCATCCTCTTAACACATCCAATCCCCCTCCTCCTAATTCAAGACAAGTCCATGGGCACAGATCCCTCCAGGTGATCATTCTTCCAGGCTAGTCTCCGTGGGCTCCAGATCCCTGGGGGGTGGGGCGTCAGTCCTCCAGAGCCAGGGGTGAAGAGTTCTTTGACTTCAGAGCTGGACCATTTCCCAGAGCTGGGATTGGACAATCTGATGGAGTCCCAAAGGCCGTGCAAAATCAGGGAGGAAGGTTCCTCCAGAAACAGGTTGGAGAATTCCAGAACCAGGAGCAGAAAATCTTCTGGAGCCCTGGAGTTTTTCCCAGAGCCAACAATGTTGTGGCCCTATAAATACCTCTGAAATACTTTCCAGAGGCAGGGAGATATTTCCAGAGCCAGATACAGCATTTCTTTTTCCTGATTCACAGTCAAGGTGTTTTCTAGAGCTAGAAATAGAACCTCTGGGAGACAGAGAACCATCTATTTCTTGTGAACAAAAAAACATCTCTTTCAGACTGAGGGAGACTACCCTTCCTCTTCCAGCAGGGAGGAAGGAGTCTGGAGGGCACCATGCGGTGGGACCCTCCAAAGACACAAAGTGAACACGATCACATGGGTCCCTGTGACTGCTTTGTAGACACTCCTCCCCCCGTCAGACACCCTGAATGCGTGACCACCTCCAGACCCTCAAGCTCATGCCAAGGTCTTGTTTTCTTTCCTTTTCTTTTTCTAAAAGATTTTATTTATTTATGTATTTGTCAGAAAGAGAGGAAGAGAGAGAGAGTGAGTGCACAAGCAGGCAGAGTGGCAGGCAGAGGCAGAGAGAGAAGCAGTTTTCCTGCTGAACAAGGAGCCCGATGTGGGACTCGATCCCAGGACCCTGGGATCATGACCTGAACCAAAGACAGTGACTTAACCAGCTGAGCCACCCAGGCATCCCGGCATTTTCTTTTTTTAATCTGTGTTTTATTCTGGGGCCCCACTACTCAGAGAGTGTGGGGGTGGTGTCTTACTCTGAAAATGTGCCCGAGTCTCAAAATCAGCGTCCCAGATGGTCCCCTCATAGGTCCTCAGGCCGGATTGTAACTTCTCTAGTTATTACTCTGAGGGGCGCTTTACAATACAGGGTAAGCACATAAAACACTGACGTGCAGGAGATCTAGGATGCCTGCTGTTTCTGTCAAGTAGAGGGTACACCTCTTCTCCTTTCGGTGATTATGTTGGCAACTCACCCTGATGCACCCTGATGACCCTGATGGGCCACTCGGCCCTAGGGTCAAACTAATGTTAGGCCAAGAACATGGACTCTGCTTTGGTTTTGGACTCTGACAGACCTGCGTTCCATCCGATGAGGCTGTGCGGTCTTGGGTGAGCCACTTTATCTCTCTGGCCCTTTCCAGCGGAAGTGATAACACCCATCTTGCAAGGGTGTCATAAATGTCTACAGTAGTGACATATGTGAAGACCCCAAGTGTACCCTGCACTGGGGGAGTCCTCAGCCACCGTTCAGTGGCAAGGCAGACCAGAGTTGGAAAATTGTGGTGAATCTAGAGGTTGAGACAACTAAAAAAATCTCCTGGTTCTGCCCACACCCCTGAACTGTGTGACTTGGCAATCATTTCCCTTTTTGAACCCTCAGCGTCCACATTTGTGAGACCGAGGGTTGACTAAAAGGATTCAGCAGGCACCCCCAGCTCTGAATTCCTGATGATTCCTTCATTATAACGTCGGATCAATTCTCTTGACATTTAAGGAGCTGCTGGGATGTCTCACCTTTGTTCCTTGAGAGAGGACATCTGTAGTCATTGTATGAGGGAAACAGGTGAGGTTTTGATGGCGATAATATGGCAGGATGACAAAAATCTAAGGTTCTTGTCTCCCCATTCCATTTCATCTTGTGTTTTCCCCAAGAGAGGGTATAGCAAGCACGTGTGATGAATGAGAAGTCAAAATGCCACTTTGTGATGAGCTAAGTAAATAGCCGCTCTCTCTGCGCAGAGCGGGTTGCGCTGGAGTCCTGGCCGGGCCTCACCAGCCCCTCTAACACTCTGTAATACTAGTGTCATCGCAGTAGTTGACTGATGGGACAGTGACTGTGTGCCAGGCAACAAAAGATGTAATTCTCAGGGACAGCTCCACGATCGTACGGTAATGACTCTGCTAACCGAAACAGGCCCCATCCGTTTTCTGACATCCCACCCAACAAATAGGCAACTTTTCTTCCCTGGGGGCCGGGGGAGAGGAGGAGGGAGAAATGCGACAGGGGAAGGGGCCAACCCCAACGTCTAGGCAGTGGCTTCCAGGTGACTATGAGAGTGGGGAGAGAGGTGCTTGTCAGAAGGAGGGATGTGGGCTGGAGCTCTGTGGACCTGGACTTGGGAGAGGCTCTGTGCTGGGGAAACAGAGATGAATAACTCTGTGTGTGTGTGTGTGTGTGTGTGTGTGTGTACAGACACGGAAACACAAACATCTTTTCTTTTCAGGGCACCAGGATTCTTTTTTTTTTTTTTTTTTTAAATCTTTCTTTCTTTCTTTCTTTCTTTCTTTCTTTGGCAGAGAGAGAGAGAGAGAGATCACAAGTAGACAGAGAGGCAGGCAGTGAGAAGGGAGAAGCAGGGCCCCTGCCGAGCAGAGAGCCCATTGCTGGGCTCGATTCCAGGACCCTGAGATCATGACCGGAGCCAAAGGCAGAGGCTTAACCCACTGAGCCACCCAGGCGCCCCAGGGCCCCGGGGATTCTTAACACAAAAGTGGCAAACACAAGATGTCAATGTTGTATGGTGGGGGACGCAGAAGGACCTTCACAGGTGAGGGGTGACATCTCTTCTAGCATCTTTATACCCACTCCTAAATTTGTTTTTTTCCCATCTCCCCTCTAGGGGCGATGGTTGCCCCCCCCCCCCCCCCCCCCAATCCCTCGCCAGTCCTTGCAGTAACTGGTCTCCCAGCCCCTTCGAGCCCATCCTCCACACAATAGCAAGAAAGAAGACCTTCCTAAAATGCAGACCTAATCCTAGCTCCTCCCCTCTAATCCCTCCAGCTGCCTGGGAATACGGTCCAAGATCCCTCGGCATGACTGTCAAACCCTGGGGAATCTTGTTCCTGCTTCTCTTTTCAGCTTTACCCCCAACTCCTTCTTTTCACTCCTCCCCATCTAATTTCCTGCCGGAGTCCCCCAAATCCCGCAAGTGCTCCTTGCTTTCTCTTGCCTCCTCTCTTTGCACAGGCTGTTCCCTCTGCCAGGAATTCCTTTCCCCACCCTTCCTTATCTGCTAAGTTCCTCAGGTCCCTGCTTAGGAACCCTTTCTGGGAACCCTCGGGATCGGGCAGGTTCGCACAGGGACCCCTCCTCGGTGCTTCTACAGTAAGCCCTGTGCCAGTCCCTTTTTCAGTCTTAACACACGGGCTTGTGACTTTCCGCAGGACTGTGTGCTTGCTGAGGCTAGCGGCTCGGTGAGGGACGGATGGAGGTGGAGTTCTCTGTATCTGGGAGATGGTGCTCGCTGCTGTTGGCGGGTGAGGGGATGGATGTTCTCCTGGGGCTGGGGGGGCTGGGCGAGGTCCGCACGGGGCTGGGGGGCCGGGCTGTGGTAGGGGGGTGAAAGGGCGCCTTTGGAATAATTGGGGTGCGTGGGGCTGAGCTGGGGTCCCTGGGCCCCTCCGTCCGCTGGAAGGAGGTGGGACGGGGTTCTCCCAACCGAACCTTCTCTCTCCTTTCTGCCCAGAGCCAGCCTGCGCTGTCATAGCAACAGCCCGCCTCTGCGACTGGGCCAACCAATGGCAGCCGGAGCTGGTGAGGTAATTCCCGGGTCCCGCAGCTCATTGGCGGGCCTGACTGCGGGTGGGAGGGGGCGGCGCGGGGGCCGGCGCGGGCGGCCGGGTGGGGGCGCGACCCCGTGCGCTCGCTCCCCGTCCGCGCGCCGTCAGACTGTCTCATCTCTTTGTCCGCGCGTCCGTCCTGTCTCCGTCTCTCTCGGTCCTTCTATCTGAGTTGTTCTTGTTCCCCATAAGGGCTCGGCCACACCTCCTCGACCCTCTGTTTCTGCCCTGAGGTCTCTGTGTCTCTGCGTGGGTCTCCCTGTCTTCTGGCATCTCTGCTGCGCCTCAGGGTCTCTCGCCAGCCTCGCTGGCCGGTGCTTCTCCAAACAAGGGCGCAGTGAGAGCTCCTTGACTTGGAGCCAGGGGGTGACTCAGTGCTTCAAGCCGCGAGGCCTGCCTCGCTGGTCCGGTCTCCGAGGCACCTTCTTCCCAAGCTTTCTGGAAAACTCTGGCTCCCGGGCTGAGGTCCTGAGACCTTGGCGAGGCCAGCTGGGCCTTTCTCTGATGTGTCTTGCCAGACATTTGTTTTTGTTGACTTGTCACCCAATTAAGGGAAAGGCCGGACGTTCTGTGCTTTGGGGCAAGGAAGGACATGGAGGATGGACGACAGACTTCGAGAAGGAAGAGGCATAGACTTCAGTCATAACAGCAGAGAGGTTAGACTACTGGAGGAGCTTCCGGAAAACAACAAATGCGTTGGCACTGGAGTGAGTGAATGAAAAGGGTAGTTGGATTTCTATCTTTCCATCTGTTGGTCCATCCCACAGCCCGATATATTGGTTCCTCTTAGCGGCAGGCTCTGCGCTGGCATTGGCTCAGTCCCTTGTGCTCTAGAAGTCACAGCCCGGGCAGCGAGGCAGACACACAAATCCTGGGTTTGGTTAGGACCCCAGAGGAGGGCAAAACTCTATGTGCTTGCAGGGCAGCTTCATGGAGGAGGTGACCTTTGAGCTGGTGTACTGGGGAGAATGGGCAATAGCTTGTTTGGCTCAGCCTTGGTGGGGAAGAATGTTAGGAGACAAGTCTGAATGGATCTATGGCAGGGGGGTAGGGTGGGTAGAGAGTCCAGGAATGTAAAGACCTGGACGGAGGGTTTGCACTCCATCCCAGGGTGATGGGGTGATTGGGGAGCCACATGGGGGATCTGAAGTGGGGAGGCATGGTCAGATGGGGTTTCATGTAGTCTCACTGATAGTAGGGCTCCTGTCTGTCTTGCTCAGCCCAGGGTCCCAGCCCAGAACTCAGGGCCTGGGGGAGGGTGGGGATGGGCGTTGCTGGTTCACTAAGGCTGAGGAGAGAGGGAGAGCGAGGTGCTCAGGGTAACACCTGTGTTTTTGGCTTGAGCAGCCGAGGAGGGTGGGGACAGAGAACCCAAGAGAGGGGGCAGATTGCAAGGGAAAGGAGGCTAATTCAGAGTTGTACTTGCAGGGCCCGCGGTTCTGGTGGGATATCCAGGTGGGGCTGTCTGTGGGAGGGTCTGGGCTGGGGTGGCCGGCATAAGATGGCCACTGAGGCCACTTAAGGACTGGGACATTTAAGAGCAGTTTTGTCAGATAAGGAGGTCCTTTAGAACCCTAGGGAGACCCGGCTAAGGGTCAGGACCCTGACAGCGGCTTGCTGTGTGACCCTGGGTAAGTCACTCTTCCTTGCTGGTCTGCTGTTCCCTGATTTGTCCGCAGAACCTCTCAGAGGTGCACGGAGACTTGGGCCACTTCTCTTTTTAAGGCTTCTGGATATGGTTAAAAAAAAAAAATTAAGATGTGCCGAAACAGCATAAGAGAAATGGTGGTTGTTTGCTTGATTCACATTGACAAACGACCCTTATGAACAAAGGTACAGGGATTGCGTATCTGATCTCATTTGGATTTGGTCAGGGTCCCGCTGGGAGGCCAGACCCCTGTTTACAGCCTTCCAGGTTGCTGGGAGTCACTTCCCCTTTTGGTGGGAAAGGTGCCCAGTTGGGGGTGCAGGGAGGGTCTGAGCCAAGGCCTGGCCCGAGCAGCAGTCCCGCTCTTGCCCCAACCCTGGGCCTTCACGCCCCTCCCCTAGTTCCTGCCAGCCCCCAGCTCTGTCTTTCCTTGGGGAGCCAGACGGAGAGCCAGCCGTGACTGGTCTCTGGGTTTCCAAGGCTGTGGTTCCAGCACCTCCACCTCTTCTCCCAGTTCCTCAAAGATGAGAGCTTTAGACGAGCGAGCAAGCGAGCTTGGGGCCCTGGCTCTGCCTTTAACTTGCCCTGGCTCTGCCTTTAACTTGCCCTTGGGCGGGTTGCTTCCTTTCTGAGACCTCAGAGTCTCCGCATCTCTTTGTCCTCAGGCGGTAGCCTGGGGACTGGTCCAAGGTATGCACTTAATAAATGTTGGCTTAATTGAATTAAGTTGCAAAGTAGTTCATTTGGCTGGAGCATGGCTTGGGGGGATGGGTGGGGAGAGAGAGCATGCCTTT
The DNA here is from genome assembly GCF_022355385.1 of Mustela nigripes. Classification (NCBI taxonomy): domain Eukaryota; kingdom Metazoa; phylum Chordata; class Mammalia; order Carnivora; family Mustelidae; genus Mustela; species Mustela nigripes. Next base: position 22,770,306 of record NC_081570.1, on the reverse strand, counting down.
GGGGCCTTCAGAATGTGCTTTGGAAAAGGGACACCAGCGGATATTTACAAGTTTGCCTCCTATCGCATTTGGCCCAATGCCTCCAGAACAAAAAAGTAAGTGGACAGAAAATGGGATTCCTTTCCCCACACACTACAAAGTCTTGATTTGGTAAGAATTAATCACCAATACATTCTGCTTAGCCCAGTGGTCAAGGGCAACCTGGTTCAAATGGGGTCCCACCCTTTTTGTCTGACCCTCAAGGAGTAGAGCTGTCTCAGACTCCAATGTATATAGCAAGTGACACCGTGATGCCCCTCCTGGGGTAGTAATGAGGATTTAGCGAATTCCTAGATGCACAGGCTTTTTAGGACGGTGCCTGGCCTGTGTGCGTGTCTGGGAATGGTAGCTGTCATTGTTAGCAATGATCCAATTCTTTTTTTTTTTTTTTTTTTTTAAGATTTTATTTATTTATTTGACAGACAGAGATCACAAGTAGCAGAGCAGAGAGGCTGATGCAGGGCTCGATCCCAGGACCCTGGGATCATGACCTGAGCCGAAGGCAGAGGCTTTAACCCACTGAGCCACCTAGGCAACGATCCAATTCTTGAAGCTCTCCCTGAGCTGGCCACCCTCAGCCATTGGGGTGAGGGGCAGGCCTTTAGCGCTCCTCCCTGTGCTCAGGGTGGGGGGTGGTTCTCAAGTTTAGCTCCCCATTAGAATCCCTGGGGAGGCCTTTCGAACTCCCAGTGCTGGGTGATACCTTTGAGAAATTCCATCAGGACCTCTGGGGGTGCAGCGCTGGCCTCGGCGCCTTTTCAGATCGATGTCGATGTGCAGCTGAGGATCCTGGACCAGCAGCAGCAGCAGCAGCAGCAGCAGCAGCAGCAGCAGCAGCACCTGGGAGCTTGTTAGAATGTATGTTCTCAGGCACCGTCCCAGCTCCACTAAGGAACCAGAAACTCTGGGGCCTGGGTCCAGCAGTCTGTTTCATAAGCCCTCCCGGGGATTCAGAGGCAGCTCAAGTTTGAGAACCACTGATCTAGAGGCTGAAAAGTACCATCAGTTGTTTTTGAAAGCCACTGTAGTAAGCTGCCTCCTATTCCCAGTGGGGCAGGAATAGGGATCCATCCTGCCCGCTAATAGCCACCAGCCCTTCATTAAGGACGCCCTGCTGCTCTATATGGGTTCTCGGGTTCAGACCTCAGAGCAACCTGTTACCCATAGCTTCACCTCCACTTTCCAGATGAGGAGCATGAGGCTCCTGGAGCTCCTGTGAACTGCCCACAGCCTCACAGTTAGTGAAGGGGGCTGCACAAGGACCCCCAGGGCTGGGTTCTTCCCAGCTTTGGCCTTGTATAGAAGGGGTTGGAGGTCCTGTTTGAGACCTTGAACCCTGGCTCTTATCTGCTGAGGGCCCAACTGTTCCTCTGTTGTCCAGAAACTGTGAGATCACTGGTCCTCAAATTATCCCCCCAAATATCTGAGAATTGCAGATTCCAAGGTGGGATGGAGGCAGGGGATGTAGCCTGTAAATCTCCCAGCCCAGGACTAGCACGTGTTCGGCACTCACGAACACCACCGCCCTCATTAGGAGTCACACAGGCTCACTGATAAATATAGATCACAGGGCATGACTTTATATTTACTATTCACTGTCATTGTTTTACTTATATTTTTTGTTGTGGTAAAATGCATATGCCTTATCTTTTTAAAAGATTTTATTTATTTAGGGGCACCTGGCTGGCTCAGTCAGTTAAGTGTCTGCCTTCAGTTCAGGACATGATCTCAGGGGCCTGGAATGGAGCCCCCCCATCGGGTTCCCTGCTCAGCGGGGAGCCTGCTTCTCCCTTTCCTGCTGCCCCTCCCCCTTCCCCTGCTCGGTCTGTCTGTCTATCTCTCTCTCTCTCAAGGGAACAAATAAAAAAATCTTAAAAGAAAAAGATTCTATTTATTTATTTGAGAGAGCATGAATGGGGAAGGAGCAGAGGGAAAGGGACAAGCCGACTCCATGCTGAGCCCAGAGCCCGATGGGGGGCTTGATCTCACAACCCTGGGTTGTGAGAAATTTCTATATGGGTTTTTGGGTTCAGACCTCAGAGCAACCTGTTACCCATAGCTTCACCTCCACTTTCCAGATGAGGAGCATGAGGCTCCGGGAGCTCCTGTGACCCATATAGAAGTCAAGAGTCGGGCACTTAAGCAACCTAGGCACCTTCGTGCCCCACATGCCTAATTTTTTTTTAAATTTTATTTTTTTAAAAGATTCTATTTATTTAACAGAAAGAGAGAGAGCACAAGCTGGGGGAGTGGGAGGAGGAGAAGCCGGCTTCCCACTGAGCAGGGGACCTGATGCGGGGCTTGATCCCAGGACCCCGAGATCATGACCTGAGCCAAAGGCAGAGGCTTACAACAGAGCCACCCAGGCGTGCCACCCCAACCCAGCAGACCTATTTCTAATACTAGAGGTGTCTCATCTTGTAAGCTTCTACATACAGACAGAGCAGCAGGCTCAGCTGAAATGCTAGCCTTGCTCAGTTACCAGCTGGGACACAAGGCCGAGCAGGTGAGAGTGCGGAGCGGGGCTGATCTGGGTTTAAATCTGAGCCATCACTTACCTCTGAGCCACAGGCAAAGCCTTCCTCACCCTGGGCCTCAGTTTTCCCGTCCTTAAAATGGAAAGCACAGGCAGAATGTATGTGTCTCCTCAGACCAGAAGGCTTATTATTCCTGTCAAAGGGAGCTGATAGCTGTTCTGACAGTAATGATTCAAGCCTGCACATGCCCAGCCCGGGACGGGCTCGCCACCACTGCATGCTGGGGCCGGACTCATTTCATCCCTTTTTATCACCAAACTGCCTGGTGGGGAGGAGAAAGGGGTACAGAAGGGCAGCCGCTGGTGTGACTCTCAGTGTCTCTCTGCCTCGCACTGACTCCTGGGAGCTGGTGGGTGAGCCTGGGGAAGGCCCTGAACGGGCTCAGCTCCGCTCCCTTGGGACCTCTCTGTGTCTGCCTGCAGAAGGGCTGAGTTCCGGCTGGTTCTTTGAAAGCAGGTGGCCTCCATGGGCTGGCTTTGCCTGTCCAGGGCGGCCTGTGGTTGCCCAGCACTATCAGGGACAGGAGGCTGAGTCTGTCTGCTTCTGGGGCCAGGACCTGGCAAGCCCATCCGGCTGTAGGCTGCCTTGTATCTGTCGGGGTACATCCCTCCTCCGGCTTTCCATCTCACGGGAGCCCACGCCAGATTCCACAGGGCGACTGTGGGTGACAGAATATCCAAGCCCAGGGCCCCTTTGGCATCACCCCACTTAAACCAACAAAACAACAATAACAACAACAACAACAAACAAACAAAAAAATCCCCCAAAAACCTTTTTTAAAAAATTATTGAAGTATAGTTGACACAGAAAGTTACATTAGTTTCAGGGTATAACATAGTGATGCAACAATTTTATACAGTTCGCAACATTTACCAGTCAGTGTTGTGGCCATATCAGGGCCATCTGTTATCACGCAACGTGATTACAGTGTGATCGACTATATCCGCTCTGCCGAACTCTTCATCTCTGTGACTTACTTATTTTGTAACTGAAAGTTCATACCTCTTCCTCCCCTTCCCCTACTTTCCCCCCTTCCGCCACCCCTCCCCGGGGAACCACCAGTTCATTCTCTGATTTATGAGTCTCTTTCTGTTTTGTGTGTTCACTTGTTTTGTATTTTAGATTCCGCATGTAAGCGAAATCATACGGTATTTGTCTTTCTCTGTCTGATTTATTTCCCTTCTCAGAATACCCTCTAGGTCCGTCCATGTTGCAAATGGCAGGATCTCATTCCTTTGTACGGCTGAGTGATGTCCCATTGTGTATGTGCACCACGTCTAAATCAGTTCATCTGTCGATGGCCTCGTCCAACTTTTTCCCTTCCTCTCACTTCACTCTGATGACACTGACCATGCTGACTGCAGACTGCACAACTGCCCTCCTGCCTCAGGGCCCTTGCACATTCTGTTCCCTCAACCTGAAATGTTCTTCCCCCAGACGAATGCGTGACCTTGCTTACTCACTTGGGGTTAAATCTAGTGTCACCTTCTTGGCTTTTTAAAATCGAAATGCCTCCCACATCCCTCAACACTTCATATTCTCCCTCCCCTGCATTATTTTTCTCCTTAGCACTCGCCGCTAGCATGCTGTTTATCTCAGTTACCTTGTGTGTCATGTCTCTCCCGCTGCAATGACCACTCTTTGTGCCTGATGATTTTTGTTTGCTCTTTTCACTGCGATCTTCCCAGCGCCTGTGCAGGCCTTGCACAGAGTAGGTGCTCAGCAAATATATGTTGAGTGAATGAAGGGAGGCGACGTACCTGTAGGAATCACATGACTGGTTCCAAACTCAGTAGAGGACTTTGGTGTCACTTTTTGAGCCCACAGACCCCAACTATGCTCAGCTTTTTGTGACTGAATAGACATAATGTAGCAAATACTCAAGAGTTTGGACTCTTGGGGTGCCTGGGTGGATCAGTCATTGGGCGACTGCCTTCGGCTCAGGTCATGATCCCAGCGTCCTGGAATTGAGCCCCATATCGGGCTCTCTGCTCAGTGGGGAGCCTGTTTCTCCCTCTCCTGCTCCCCCTGCTTATGCTCTCTCTCTCTTTCATAAATAAATAAAATCTTAAAAACAAGACAAAACAAGAGTTTGGGCTCTTTAGATGCTTGAATTTAAACTCTGATTGTTGTACCCTCTTAGCTGGGTTTCTTAACCTATCTGTGCCTCAGTATCCCCATCTCTAAAGTAGGGATTATAAGATTGCCTCCCTTTTAAAGCTATTGTGAAGATCAAGGGAATGCACAGTGTTGAGTACAGCGCCCGGCATGAAACCAGGGCTCGATCAGGGTTAGCTGATGTTTATTAGCTTCATGGCTTGGGGAGGTGACCACTTGCCCTGGCTGCTTCTAAGGATGGTTCTGGAGGGACATTAGAGAGCTGAGGTTGTGGGCTTGTGCTGTGAACTATGATACCCAGGACAGAACAGAGGGACTGTGGGCCAGAGACCCAAGCCTTGGTCAGGGAACTCAAAGGGCACTGGTAGTAGGATGGGGGGGGGGGGGGCGGGACAGTCCCTAGCGACAACTGTTACTGAACTGTCCCTAGAACAGTCTCTACCTGGTTCAGTAGGGATGCTGCTGCATGACCCCAGGTGTTAGGGGGTTTCTAAAGGTAGAGACCCATGTTTAGGTAGACCTTGGATGGTGACCTGACCTTTAGCTTCCTAAGACTTGAGTATCTGGTCGCTAAGACCAGAAGGGGTCGCCGCTTCCCTTCTCATCTGCTCTGTAAACCGCAGAGACCCTCTGGTTGGGGTCCACCAGGGAGCAGTCCGGGGAGCCATGGGGTCATGGGGTGGTCTCCGGGACACTGCCCAGAGTGACCAGGGATGTCCCTGCACCCGCCTCCATCAGGTTTGTGTATGGTGAGTGTGTGTGTGAGTTGGTAAGAACATGGGTGCATGTGTGTCTGTGTGTGAATATGCGTTAGGATGTTTCCTGCCAGCCACACTATCTCTCTCACACATACATACACACATGCACGTGTGCATGGGCACACGCACAATGCACGCAATCCAGCAGCTGGCCTGGCTTTCAGCAGGCTCGTGGGCATCCACATGACGCTTGCTTGTGGGGGTGTAGCTGAGGGGTAGAGCATTTGACTCCGCAATGCTTGATCTCAGGCTTTGGGTTAGAAATGTCCATGCTGTGCTGGGCACCAGTCCCTGCTCTGGGCAGCTAAAGCTTCCTGTCTCAAAGACCCCGCTCTGAAAGGTGTGGCCGATGCCAGGCCAGGAGTCCAGGCAGCAGATGGGGGGCTCAGGGTTTCGGGGGATGAACCCAAGGAAGATCCAGTCCTGGTGGGCTGGAAGTTCATTCCCAATGGGACAGAGAGGCAGTGCTCAGATGAGGACTGTTGTTGACATTTATTACATGCTGACTGTGCCCCAGACATCTCACAGGCATCACTTTATTTTTTAGATGAAGACCCTGAACCTCAGAGAGGTTGGGAAACTTAGCCAAGATCACACAGCAAGAAAATGGCAGATGAGGCTGAGGCTCAGAAAGGTTGCTTGGCTTTCTGTGAATCATCCAACATGTTACAGGCAGAACTAGAATTTGAACTTGGGTCTCTCTGATTCCAGAGCCTGTGCTCTTAACCATCACTGCCTTCCCCAAGCTCTTGAGTAAGCCAGACATCCTGGGGATGTGTGTGTGTGTGTGTGTGAGAGAGAGAGAGAGTGAAAGAGAGGGGAGAAATTTAGGTGGCCGGGGGAGGGAGGGGTCAGTGTGGAAGGGTCAGCGAGTAAAAAGTGAGGCAGAGATGTCAGCTGGGATCACTCCAGGGAGACAGGCGATGGGGTAGGGCATCCCACGAGAGAGAACAGGGTGAGCAAAGGCATGGAGGCTTGAAATACGGTGCCACGTTCTGGAGTTTATGGCCGGCCCATTGAGGAGGAAGACAACCTCCATCTCTCCCTGCCCCCGCTCCCCTTCTGGCTCAGGAAACATGATTGTCCCCACTTCCCTTCACCCCCTCCTGTTAGACTCCTGGGATATGGACAAGAAAGGAGCTTGTCTTTCCTGGCTCTGCTGGAGTCCTGCCGCTGAGGTTTGGTTACCATGGCAACCGGCTCCATGGAAACTCACAGCGGCCCAAGATGGACCTGGACACCAGCCCACCTGCTGATGCATTGCCTCCCCTGGCCTTAGCATCCTGAGGAGATGTCCAAGGGGGGGGGGGCGCATCACTCTGCCACTCTGCTGCCTCAGTCTCCACCTTCCACCTTGGCAGAGGCAGGAAAGTCCCCAAGGTCAGAGAGGCGGTAATGCCCGCACGCAGTGTCTGTCAGGTGGCTCCAAGATGCCACATTAAACGCAGGACATGGGGACCCCAAATTCCCTTATATTCAGACAAACGAAGGGGCAAGTCTTTATATGGCCACTGCTTGATGTCCTGCCAGTTCTGTCCGTGCACCCCGGTCTGTCCCACTCTCAGGGTCGCACTCTCTTTGTTCTGTCTGTCTCCCGACCTCGCTGGTCTCAGAGTTCTGTCTGTTCAACCTCCCTTCTGTCCACCACGTCCCTTGGACACCCTGGTCTGGAAAAGCAACACACTATCGATGCACTTGCTGTTGGACAGACCTGGTAGGAGACCCTAATTCCACACTCGTCAACCTTGAACAAGTCACTCCTTCTTTCCGAGCCTGGGGCTCCAGGCGGCTCGTTCATTCACCAAATGTGTGGAAGAAGAGCTGAATCTATCGAGCGCTTTGTTATTTATCATGCTTTTCATGTGTTCGTTGCTTACTCCCGATGAAAACACTGAAGGGCAGAAGGTGCATGCCCCTGACCGAGACCATGCAGCAAGAACGCGGCACCGCAGGGAGGGGGACACGGCTTCAGCTAACCCTGAGGTCACACTCTTAGCCATTTTATTATTTGGTCAGTTAATTTTTATTGAGCACCTGCTACAGCATGACCTGGTTTCTGCTTTCTGGAGCATCTATTGGGAGAGGTGGAACAAAAGGGAAATAAAGACAGATTGTTGTACGTTGTATGTTGATCCAGAGCATGAGGAGGGACGTTCTTGAGGGAGGGTGAGAGGTCAGGGAAGATGCCTCTGAAGAAGTGCCGTGGAAGGATGAGAGATCTGAGTAGTGAGAAGAGCTGGCCAGGAGGGGGAAGAGAGATCCAGGCAAGGGCATGGCGTGGACAGAGGCCTGCAGGTGGGAAGGAGTCTCTGTGTCCTTGAGTCTGGAAGGGGTCAGAGGAGCTTGGGGGTGGTGAGTGAGGGGGAGGGAGGCCTACGATGATGGGGAGAGGCCGGCAGAGGCCAGATCCTTGTGGGTGGGTTGTACTGTATAGTGTATTCTAAGGGCAGTGGAAACCACTGGAAGGTTCTAAGCAGGAACCTTGGGAGTGGACCTGATTTACAGAAGGAGCAGCTCTCAGGGGGTTGCTGTGTGGGGAAGGGGGGGAAGAGGGACTCAGAAGGACGCCAGGAGGAGGTTGCAGGTGTCCGGGTTAGAGAAAGTGGTGCCTGGGTTGTGGTGTTGGCAGTGGACGGCCAGAGGCTGCGGAGTTCGACTGCGTTGGGATGTAAATGGACAGAAGGGGCTGACGGACTGTAGGTGGGGAATGAGGCACAGGAAGGAAGGAAGGAAGCCTCCTTGTTCCTGCCCTCAGTGCCTGGGTGGGCAGTAAGGACCCGGGGCTGGTCACCTGGCTTTGAGGGGAGAAAGCCCAGCGCTTGGGTTGGGAGGCGTTGTGCTTGAGTTACTCAGGGGTGAGTTCTGGGCTGCGGTCTGCGCTGCAGATAGAAAGGCGGGAGTTGAGAGGGTAGAGGTAAAGCCTTGGGGCCAAATGAGACCCAAGAAGGAGAAAGTGTAGGCAGGAAGGGGTGGGGAGAGGAGAGCCTGGAAGAGCTAAGCCCTGGAGGGAGGTGAGGAAGGAAGAGGGAGGAGAAGAGAAGGAGGGAAGGGGGGGAGGGGAGGGGGGGGGGGGGGGGGGGTGGGGGGGGCGGGGGAGGGCCGCCAGAGCACAGAACACACCTGTGCATTCGCTCAACACACCTGGGCTGATGGTGGGTGTGGTGTGTGGGCAGGAGAGAGCCGGAGGTGGGTGCCTCAGGCGTCCGAGTCCAGGAGTGCCCCTCTGGGGCCTGGGGAGTCGCTCCTGGTGCAGGGGGGACCTGGCCATTAGGACTTCAGTGGGGCCTGGGGCTGTGACACCCCAGGAGGGGAGGAGGGGACCTCCTGGAGAAGCCTGGGCTTGGTCACCTGGCGGCCTGGGGAGGAGGGTGGCAGGGAGGAGGTGAAGAGTGGAGGGGCAGGACCACAGAGCTTTGAAAGAGGCAGATTGGCCTGGAGGCAGAGGGGAGAAGCAGCTCTGTCCTTTCTAGCTTCCTCCTGGGCAGGAGCCCAGGGCATCCTGGGGACAGCGGGGGAGGGGCGGGGGTGGGGGCTATGTGTCAGCGTAGCTGCCTGACCTGGCAACCACACACCCCCAAGGGGGACAGCACGGGCAGATAGGTGCCTGTTGGTGGCACCTGTGTGGTCTCACAAAATAGCTGGGACAGCGGGGAGGCCTGATGGCCTGCCATGTGGACCCTCCTGAGCTGTGGGGCTTGGGCACCGAAAGACGGCGCTCTGAGCCTCAGGGTCTCACCTGGAAAGGGGTGATAATAGCATGTGGAAATGCTTTGCCAGCTCCCAGGTGCTGTCCAGGCTACAAGTGTGAGCGAGGCGTGCTCCCAAGGTCTGCTGAGAGCACAGAGACAGAGACAGAATGAGACAGAGAGAGAGAGAGAGAGACTGAGAGGAGGGAAGCACAGAGGGAGGGAGAGAATTTGGGAAAGAGACAGAGACAGAGGGCTAGCCAGGGACACAGAGATAGGGTGTCAGAGACAGAGACAAACAGCTGAGAGCAAGACAGCGAGGTGGTAGATCTAGAAACCGTAACAGAGACGAAGTCCGGGTGGGAAGACCAAGCACAGTTTTGACTTTCATGCCTTTGCTCATATAATATTCCGATGTCTCTTTATGTACACTTAAATAATTATCTTTTTAAAAACATGGTTTCTGGATGTAAATTGGATTTTAAAAACTTTCTGCAATTTGGAAATACCTATGAAAAGCTTTATAATTTGCATACAAATGGACCCAGAAATTTCACTTCTTGGAATTTATTCAAAGGTAATAATCACGGATGTGCCAGTGATTTAATTGCAAGGATGATTTCGAAGTATTGTTTGTAATAGCAAAAACCCCTCAGGTCCCCCAAAATCCAACCTAAAACAAAACCCCCTCTACCCTAAATGTGCAAATAGGCAAATAATAAATAAAAGATTTTCCATTCACAGAATGGATTTCTATGCAACCTTTAAAATGGCACTGTTGAAGGGACCTCGTTGGTATGGCTAATCATGACATATTATTCTGTAAATAAAAAGCAAGTTTCAAAAAGGTACAATATAACTCAATTTTGTTAGAAAAAACAAGTATGTGTTCATAGAGAAATACCTGGAATTTTTAAAACACCCAGACAATAGCTGTGACGTGCAACAAGGAAACAATTAAGGTTATTTAAATTCTTATCTATGTATTAGGAATTCTTACATGTAGGAGGTTGTCCCCCTGTCTTGCCTGGTCCTCAACTGTGCACAATCTCCCCTGTGATAATCCAGCAAGATTTTGATTAAATCACACCTCACCCATGTCAAGTCACAGATTTAGCCTAGTTATTATTATTACATTTTTTTGTGTGTGTGTGTGTGTGGTTAGCTGTCCCACAGAGACTACAACCAGACGCCACCTGGTCAAAAAAAAAAAAAAAAAATTCTCACATTTTTACAGGCTGTGACAGTTTTAGTCCCTTGATCATTTCGAATGAGGTCTATCATATCTTTGTAGATATTAACACTGGGGTTCAGTTCATCGTAACCAGGTAAACATGATCTGAAGTGTATCAGGAAGGCCTTCTCCAGGTGGGGGTGGCTCAGAGGGGGCTCCAAACCTTGATTCAGTCTCTTTGGTTTTTCTATGAAAAATGTACCTGGGTGGCTCAGTGGGTTAAAGCCTCTGCCTTCAGCTCAGGTCATAGTCCTGGAGTCCTGGGATCAAGCCCCGCATTGGGTTCTCTGCTCAGTGGGAGGCCTGCTTCCCTTCCTCTCTCTCTGCCTGCCTCTCTGCCTACTTGTGATCTCTGTCTGTCAAATAAATGAATAAAAATCTTTTAAAAAAATGTACCGGTTATCATTGTAACAGAAATCACAGATTTAATTTATTTTTTCCCCCTTTCAGTCTCATTCTGAAAAGGACTTGAGGGGGCATGCCAAATTATATATAAATATAGTAGGGTAAAACCAGTTGTGGACGATGTTCTGGGAAGCAAGCTAAGGATATGAAAATAAGTCAAAAAGAGGAAAGTCAGTAAATAAAACACAAGCCTTAAGGTAGTGACCCTTTGCCAGACTGGGACGTCAGTGTTGCCTTGTTCTGTCCAGAGGCTTATTTTTAAACATTTAACATGATCCGATATTGAGCAAAAAGTAAAGAAATTTAAACCTTAGGCATAAATCTTACGTCTCTCCTAAGCTCAACTGTCACCAACATTTCTACAAATAAACCTTGGCTTTTTTTTTCTTTTTAAAAGATTTTATACATTTACTTGAGAACTCAGACAGCACAAGGGTGGGGGGCGGGGAAGGGCAGAGGGAGAGCGAGAAGCAGACTCCCTGCTCAGTGCAGAGCTCGATGAGGGGCTCGATCTCAAGACCCCAAGATCATGACCAGAGCCCAAGTCAGACACATAACAGATTGAGCCACCCAGGCACCCCAAACCTTGGCTTTTCTTTTAAACCTCAGGAAAACAATGCCTTTTTCTCCCTCCTGCTATTTCCAGTGGAAAGTTGGCAGACATGCCCACTCACCAGAGAGAGATGCCCCAATTTTCTCTCCAGTGTCTTGTGAACGAGGTCCGGCGAGGAGAGAGGTTTCTGTTCTTAGCATCAAGTGCAACTATCTTCCTGGTAGGAAGGAATTCACGCGGCTTAAAGGGAGGAATTTAAACTCCCCTTCTCCCGTCCTTTCCAATATTTTAATGTTTCATAGTCTCGGCCCCCGAACAGAAAACATTTGGCGGCACCTCTGGCCCTTATCTGGATACAGTTTGCACTCTGATGATTTTATTCCAAGTGAGATGTTACCTTAGCAACCAACTTCCCAACTCACTCAATTAACCCGTTTCCTCTCTCTAATCAATACTCATTAGCACTGAAATTACTTCTTGGCTTTGCCTTGCAGTTTTCACCCCTGATTCAGGTCAATCTGTTTCTTCTAGGTAATAGTCTTTTCTCCTTGTGAGCATGGAAACTCATCTGAACCCAACAGAACCCCTCTCCCTGGCCCTTGGAGGCCATCATCTTCAGGGGGCCTCAGCCAAGAAACACCTGCTGGTGATCTCGGTGGCGTTGGCAGCAAGGTCTCCGTGGTGGCTCCGGCATTCCGCTGGGTCACTGGGGTCTTGCCCACAGGGAAACTGGCAAGAAGGACGGTGGTCCTGCCATTTAAAACCAGAGGGACAGCTCCTGCACACACATGAGGCTCCTGGGAGGCTCCAGGGGAGAAATACTATTCTGTGATGGTTATTGTGGACGGGTATGGTTTGAAAACAGAGAGAAAAAAAATGTGCCTGAAACTTACAACAGTCTATACCACTTCCTGCTCTGGTTCTAAGGTAGGGCATGGGATGGTGGTGATGTATCCATACCCTGGGAAGATAAGATTCTAGACCACATCCTTCTCTGCGCAGAGCCCGAGTGGGAGAAGGGGGCAGTGGACCCTGGGACGCCTCTGCCAGCTTTCCTGTCCTGTTCTGCGTAAGGGACCTAGAATGGATGGCCCTTCTGGGAGCAGGGATGCTAGAGGGTCTCTGGAGGTCAGAGAGGAGAGCGAACTTGCTCTAACATAGTGAGGGAACGGAATTTGGAGGTGCAGGTAAGGAAGGAGAGCCCTGACACCTGGGGAGTAGAGCTGCTGCGGGGGAGATGCTGAGTAGCTGGTGTGTAGAGACTTTGGGAACGTCTGCAGGCACACGGTGTTGTGTGTGAGTGATGGGGGGCCATGCAGTGAGGATGCAAGAAGAAGGAGCAGCTCGCCTCCGGGCTTCTGTGCACTGGGAGGCCGACGGGAACAGCCCTGCTGGGCCGCAAGCTGACCCACAAGTGGAAGCAATTAATCCATTAAAAGCATTGTTCTAGGCGCGGGATGCAGGCAGCAGATGAAGAACTAGAGCTCCGTTCCCAAGGGGCTCACATTCTAGAGGCCGAGCAAATAACAGTCCGGGAAATAAATGAATAAGCACTTCAGGTATGCTGAGGGCTGTGAAGAAAATAAATCAGAGAGACACTGGGAGGGTGGCACCTCTAATGGCGGAGGGAGTGGGGGGGGGATCTCTTCGAGGAGCTGAGGCTGGAGCGGAGAGCTGAAGAATGAGGAGTCAGCTGCCGAGGAGTCAGGAAAGAATGTTCCAGAAACAAGAAAGAACAATTGCCGAAGGCTGTCCCGGGGCTCTAGAAACCACTGCCCGCCCTGGCCAAGCATTTCTTTCCTCAAACGGAAACAAACATTCTCTGTTCTGGGTGCTTGCCCAGGCACCTGTCTCCAGTCCCTTCCGAGTGCCTGTGGGTTCTGATATGTATCCTGTTAAATTTCCAGCCCTGAAAAACTTCTTTGGTACTACTACTACTACTAATGCCAACATAACAAGGTGATACCATTTTTCATTTTGGAAATTTGGGAGATTAAAAAAAAAAAAAAACTGGTCAGGCACACCTGGGTGGCTCATTCGGTTAAGCATCTGCTTTCGGCTCAGATCATGATCTCAGGGTCCTGGGATCGAGCCCCACATCAGGCTCTTTGCTCAGTGGGGAGTCTGCTTCTCCCTCTTCCTCTCCCTCACTGCTCTCTCTCTCTCAAATAAATAAAATAAAGTCTTAAAAAAAAAAAAAAACTGTCGGGGATCCAAAAAACACATGTATGTTGCAAGTGGGACAGCCAAAATGCCAACCCCTTTGAAAGCAACTTGAGAATATTTACCAGAAGCCAGAATAATGTTCGTACCTCCAGAACTAATAATCTTCTTTAAGGCTCAGTCTTGGGGGAAATCAGGTAAAGAACGGCCAAGGTTTGTGCACAGATGTTCAGCGGAATGTCATTTACAAGAATGTAAAGCTTCACATGCAATGTTGAGACAAAGGTTACGGTGAAGGTCAACCCCCTGGGTGTGGGGCAGCCATGGGAATAGACAGTGAGACAGGGAGGGTCTTTGTAGTCAGGTGAATCTGGGTTCAGATCCTGCTGCTGCCAGCTAATGCTGTGTGACCTTGGATCAGTTCTTTAGCCTTGTCTGGCCTTAGTTTGCTCATTGATAGAAGGATATTATTTGTCTGCTTTTTTTTTTTTTTTTTTTCCATGAGCAGAGAAGAGTCGTTTCCAGGAGCTCCAGGCAGCCCGTACTGAGCTGGCAGATGCCTAGCTCCTCCAAGTGTCGTCTCACACCCCCGGGGACAGTTGATGAAACACTTACACTTTCAGGATCTCCCTCAGTCCTGACAACTTCAGGGCTATCATTCCCATTTTGCAGATGAAAAAACAGATTGGGAGAGGTGAACAGACTGACAAAGTCACCCAGCAATTAAGGGATAATCAGCATGGGTCCTCAGGGATTCTCACCTTTGCATCGGCTGTTGTCTCTCTCCTTTCCTTTTAGTGAACTCCTACTCATCCTTCAAGACCCAGTCCAGATAGGGCTTAGTCTAGGGGGCCCCTGCTGATAACCTTTGCTTGTGCTCCCTTAGCTCCCTGCACAGGCCTCAGCCCAGAGTGGCAAGAATGAGGCTTTGGTATCAAGTTTAGCTCCAGGTTCTAAGCCCATTTTCACGGGAGAAGATCAGGTGGCAATATCCCAGTCGTCTCTCCCTCGGCGATTTAAGAGGCAAAAAATAGGATAGTTCATTAACTTTACTTGATACTCAGTGAGGGTGGTGAGGTTTAAAATGACAGCTACTCTCCTTCTTCAGCGTGGAGATGTCCAGAAAATGGAGGCCGGCCATTTAATAGTGCATGACCTTGGGCCTCAGTTCCCTTGCCTCTCAAGTGGAGCTGATAGTAGCTGGCGGTCCTGTGGGGGCTGCGTGGGGACTGCATTCACGCGGGGAAACCATGCTCGCAGCGCCTGGGGGAAGTGTGCACGAAAGCGGGCTTCATCTTCATTACCGAGGGGCGTCCCCGTGCTGTGCTGGTGACCAGTGCACCGGTCCGCCAGGGCAGGGTCTGGCGCTGATCCCACAGCGCACCACTTCAGCTGGAGAACAGCGGGGACGCAGCACGGAAAGGTGACATCTCAGCTCAGGAGCTGGGACAGGTCGGAGGCCGGCGGGGGAGGCCAGGGCTCCGGGTGCCCGGCCCCGCGCACCGGTGGCCGAGGCAATAATTAATCGCGCTCCCCGGGGAGCCCTAGCGACCCATTAGGCAAAAGCTTCACTGGGCGGGGGGCGGCCTCCGGGGCGGGAGCCGGGTGGGAGGTGCGCCCCCTGCCCCGCCCACCGCCGAGTCCCCGGATCAACGGGCGCGCGGGGGAGGGGGAGGTGCCCAAGATTGGATTGCAGGTTTCCGCACGCCAGAAGCCGTTTGGATTTGGAGCCCGACCTCCCTTCCTGCCTGCCCCGGGTCTGGGGTCAACCCGCCCGGGTTCTAATCCCACCCCAACCTCTTACTAGGAAGGAAACCTCAGTTTACCCCTGGGGATAATCGTAGCACCCACATTAGGGTCAGTACAAGTACTGCTCGGACCATGCGCATAGTGAGTGCTCCCAGTGTGCAGGTTATTGTCACTTGGAGTGGCACCTTGACGCATTCACGTTACCATAAGGGTAAAAGCTATTTGGGGAGTGATCTGGGGGATGGTACTAGGTTTGGTGCTGAAAACAGTAATTTGAGCCCCTGCTCTGTTATTTACTACGTGGCTGAGCCTGGGCAGTACATTTTAGCGTTTGGAGCCTCATCTGTAAAAGGGGGGAGATGGCCATCCAGATGATGATTATGTAGATTCTCATTTAAACATCAGGTCCAGGCGCCTGGGTGGCTTGGTAGGTTAAGCGTCTGCTTTGGGCTCAGGTTGATCCCAGGATCCTGGGATCGAGTTCGGTATGAGCCAGAAGCCTGCTTCTCTCTCCAACTCTCCACTCCCCATCCCCACTTGTTCTCTTTCTCTCTCTCGCAAACATAAATAAATAAAAATAATTTAAGCATCAGGTTCCACTTGGAGAGCCAAGTGTGGCGTCAGCTGCCTTGCGTGCCCCAGGTGAGCAGGATTCACCCCACAACCCGCCATCCAGCTGCTGCACAGCCACGAAATGGGCAGCCCAGGCTGGCGGTGAAGTCTCTCTGGGTCTGTGCAGCTTCTCCCAGCCAAGGATGCCATGCCGGTCTGCATGTTCCCTCTGTTGCAGAGGTGGAGCGGGGGCCTAGGGAGGTGTAGGAGGGCCCCAGGTCACCTCTGGAGCCGGGCAGGGCAAGGCAGTGGTTAGGAACCTGTCAGAGGGCAGGCGGCACCCGAATTCTCATCTGTGCTCTGCCCCTTCTTGCCTGGGTGGCCTTGGATGATCACTTGGTGTTGAACCTGGACTTCCTTGTCTGTGAGGTGGGCAGGAGGGCACTCCCTGCGCCACCAGGCAGTTGAGCCCGGAATGGGCTGTCGGGGCCCAGGCATGTGGCACAGAGGAGCTCACACTGGCAGCCTCTGTTGGGGTTCCTCAGCCTCACCTGCTTGCTCTGTTGCCCACTGCCAGCTGATGCCCACAGATGTGTTGTTTCCTTGAACTTGGACACAATTCCCGCCCTCAGGGGTCAGTGATCTGGTAAGGGAGCCCGCAGGGAAACCAGAAATGGCACACGTTAGCCCAGTGCTCCCAGAGGTTAGAGGAGGCGACCACTCTGGATGGTCAGGGATGGACGGGCAGGAAGGCCACCCCAAACTGGAAGACAGGATTTTTTTTTTTTTAGATTTATTTATTAGAGAGAGAAAGAGAGAGTGAGCGCAGAGGGGCAGAGGGAGAAGAAGAGAGAGAATTCCAAGCAGACTCCCCAGGAAGCATAGAGTTTGATACCCCAGCGATCCCAAGACCCCCACCCCCTGACCCCGGTTCCATGATATCGAGACCACAACCTGAGCTGAAACCAAGAGTCAGCTGCTTAACGACTGTGCCCCCCAGGCGCCACTGGAGGAGAGGGTTTCTTGGCTGAGGCCCACAGCAGAACCAACGAACAGCTAATGAGAGCAGGGGACCCGGTGAGGGGGTCCTAGAGGGAGGACCAGCTTCGGCAAAGGTGTGGAGGTGAGAACCATCATGGGTTGTAGGAAGCATTGCTAGGAGGTTCAGAATGGTGCAGGGCTAGGACTTAAAGCTGGCTGGCTAGCTCCAGCATCCAGGCCCCAAACCACCTCCCCTTCCAGACCCTCTGCTGGGTCAGCTCTGAGCACCAGGGCTGACCCTGACAATGCCTGGGGTCACGTATCTCTGCCCTCTGTGCTGGCCCTTTCCTGCTCAGGACCTGGGCTCTGTCCCCTAGGCTGATGGACAGTGCAGCTTTAATGGAGGGGCCTTGGCTGCCAGGCTGTGGGGGAGGAGAGCCATTTCTCAGAAATCCAATAAACCAGTGAGCGACTCAGTGTGCTGGCGGCCCCCTCCCAACCCCCAGCCTCAACACTGGTCCTGGCGGACAGGGCTCATGGTCCCCTTACCCCCTTGCCCTGTCTCTGCCCCTCCTTCCTAAAGGGGGTCTTAGGGCTTTAGAGTGTGAACACTGCTCCTCTGTTTCCTAGTGTCTCCTCTCCTGTCAGTCATTCCCTTGGTCCCACCTCAGGGGCAGCCCCCTCTGACTTTGCCTCCTGTCCTGCCCCTGCGCTCTCCTCCCAGACCCTGCTGCCAGCTGGATCATTCTTCTCAAAGACCGATTGGATCTAGTCTCTCTCCTACCCCCTGTTGCCCCAAGAGAGGGTCCCAATTTCCCAGACACGCCACCAAGGCTGTTTACTAGCATCTCCCACTCCCTTTCCAGCTCCTTGTCCCCAAACTTCCCCAGACACAACCAACTTTTCAGTGAGCGTCTCCTTGTGCCTTCAAGAACCTCTGAGCCGGGGCGCCTGCGTGGCTCCGTGGGTTAAAGCCTCTGCCTTCGGCTCAGATCATGATCTGAGGGTCCTGGGATCGAGCCCCCGCATCGGGCTCTCTGCTCGGCAGGGAGCCTGCTTCCTCCTCTCTCTCTGCCTGCCTCTCTGCCTACTTGTGATCTCTGTCAAATAAATAAAGTCTTAAAAAAAAAAAAATGAACCTCTGACCCTAACTGCTGTTCTCTCTGGCAAAAATGCCCTTCCCACTTTATCCTCATGGTGAAATCCTACTTATCCTTTAAATGGCACCTCCTCGGGGCAGCCTTCCCTGACTTCCCCAGGCGGACGAGTTAGTTGCTCCTTCCCTTGAGTGCCCCCATTGCCTTGTCTGGCCTGGGATTAGAAATGATCCCAGTGTTTGACAATTAGTTGATTAGCAATCCCCTCCTCAGACTTTGAAAACTCCTCAGTAATATCCAAACAGCTGCCACCACTAAGCTCTTCCTGCGTGCCAGCCACTGTGCAAAGACTTTCCCTGCATGGTTTTCAGTTCTCCCAGCAGTCCTGGCAGCAGGGGAGAACTGAATTCATCCCCATTTTATAGATGGTAAGTGGAAACACCGACCAGGGAAGCGACTTGCCCAAGGTCATAGGCACTTAAGAAGCAAAGTTAGGGTCTTAATCTCTTGCCTGCTGCCTCCTTTCTTGCACAGAGCCCGGCATGGATTAGCTATGCAGAGGTTTGCTCAATGGGGAAATGAATAAATGGGAGGTTTCCCAAGGCTAGGTCTCTAGATCAGCCTTAGGAGGTTCAAGGGAAGGTAACTAGCACAGATGCGTCCCTGAGCACACCAGGAGTGACCCTGGCCACCCTGGGACCCTGATACTATTAAGTCATTTTTTTTTTTTTTGAAGGGATACTATTAAGTCATTTTATAGAGAAAAAGCAGAGGTCTTCAAGGGCCCTCCCAAGCCCAGAGGGGGGTGATGGCAGAGCCAGGATCTACTTAGGACAAGGGTCTGAGGTATAGGCACTCCTTCCTGCTTCATCAAAGCTCCCATCCTTGGAGGAGAAACGCAGGCAATCGAACTGAAGCCAGGGCTTGGGGCCATGGCCTTGAATCTGGTTGGCAGGGGCCATGAGCAGGGTCATCACATTTTCAGGATGAGACAGGAGCTGAGGCTTGGCTAGAGAGGCCTCGGGGGAGGATGGGAGAAAGTGAGTTTAAATAACAGTTAAGAGCTCCAGTGTGTAAACAGCCTGGGGCTGGGATCCGTCTTAGCTTTGGGTCCTTGGGCGATCATTGAACCTTCCTGAATCTCCTTCCTCTTCTGTACGATGGGGATGGCACACTTCAGGTTGGCTTTTGGTGAGGATCGCAAACGTTGCATCCAAAGTGCTTGGCACGAGGTAAGCACTTTGTAAATTTAGCTGTCATTAGTGGGGTCAGAATTAGGTTCCCCGGAATTTGGGTCAGGTTGAGAGTCAGGATAAGATTAGTGCACGACTAGGACCAGGGCTGCCAGCCGGCTCAGGGAAGGGGCCCGTCTGCACTTGTCTGCTTCTAGGGACCACACAGAGGACCCCCTTGGATGGTCAGGAGTGGAGGTGGTGAGCTCGGAGTTGACGTTTGAGTTATAAAAGAATGAAGAGAAAATGATCTGGGTCCAAATCCTACTTCTTCCACTCACGACCTGTCGGGGTGGACTTGGGCGATGTACCTGCTGTCTTGAAATTTCAACCTCCCATTCTGTAAAACGTGGCCATTATTACCTGTCTCAAAGGACTTTGATCAGTTTAATAAGATCATTACACCGGGTACAGGTGTCTACCCAAGAGTCAATAGTGCTTTAGTTTTTTTTTTTTTTTTAAAGATTTTATTTATTTATATGACGCACAGAGAGAGATCACAAGTAGGCAGAGAGGCAGGCAGAGAGAGAGAGGGGTGGGGGAGCAGGCTCCCTGCTGAGCAGAGAGCCTGATGTGGGGCTCCATCCCAGGACCCTGAGATCTTGACCTGAGCTGAATGAAAGCGGATGCTTAGCCCACTGAGCCACCCAGGTGCCCCAATAGTGCTTTAGTTTTTAAAATGCTTTCTTCCCCAGCGGTTTTCCCCACCACTTATTTGCTTTTGGATAGCGGCATGGGCTGCTTGGCGCCGCTCTCTCCCCATCAGTCTAGGAACGTGTAGGTCTAGGGCCAGACCTGTAACCGGCACCGGGGGGGCCATTGAAGCAGCTGGGAGAGGCGGTTGTTCGGAGGGGTGAAGATAGCCCTGCGACCATGCCGAGCTCGGAAGAAAACCAAGTGGGGAGGGGGTACTGGTCAGCTCTCGGTTTCCAGGCTCCTTCTCCATCTCCGGGAGGGGACTCCCTGTCAACGAGGCTTGCGCGCCCCCTGCTGGCAGGTCTGCTGGCACTGCACCTTGGGCTTCGGAGACTCCCAGCCCCTGTAACCAATGTCCATAAAAGGTGGGGTATCCAAACTGGGAGGACCCTCAGAGATCATCCACCCATGCCTTACCGATGAGACAGGAGGCCCTGTGTAGGGTAGGGAGCTGGCACAGCGCAGGAATTCGGGGCCCTGGATCGGAGGCGAGGCTCTGTCAATGCCTCGGGCTGGGAGGTGAGTTCCTTCCCAAGGAGAGTCCTCGGAGCTGAGCTCTGGCTTGTGGGAGGGGACGAGGGTGGGGTGGGGGGCGGGGCGGTGATCGCTGGTGGCCAGCAGGGGGTTTCATATTCTCAGCCTCTTGCCCCATCTGGCTGAAGCAGTTGTTGAATTTCTTGTTTTGTTTTGGAGCAGCAATCTTTGCAACCTGATAGCTATGAAATGGTGTGTGTGTGTGTGTGTGTGTGTGTGTGTGTGTGTGAGAAAGGGTGCCGTTGGTGTCCATCAGCAGGTGCCCTGGGCTGGTGACATCACCATACTAAAGCTCTGGACTTCTTTTAAACTGGTTTTCCCATCCGCAAGTCCCCGAGAGCATCACCACTGTCTTGCCCTTGATTCTCCAGCATGAAGTGGTGGAGAGTGTGGAGGGGACATGAAAGCAGGGAGGCTTCTTGCCTTTAGATCCAAGATCATGCATAGGGAGTAAAGTGGGAGCTTGGATGGACTGTGTAGCAGATCAGAAGTGGGCAGCGTAGGGGAGGTGAGAGGTGAGAATGCTGTCCAGGCTTCTGGCTTGGCCGAAGGGTTGCACCCCTCAAGGAGGTGAGGAGCTTGGGGAGGAACTGCCCACAGCCACCTGGTGCCTGGAAGCTCATGACGTAGAGAGCATGGCTGCACACAAACACATGTGTGCGTATGTGCGTGTGCACGTGTGTATGTGTGTGTGCCCCATGTCCATGCCCATGGGCTGAAAGCTTGGTGTTACCAGGGACAGGGGCCATGAGAGCCTTATTGCTCCAGGAAGAGGCTTGCCTGGGCTGGGAAAGGTCATTTTCCTGTTCCGATCACACGAAGACTGGTGGTCCATGGTCTGTCCCCTGATAAAGGGTGCCTGGTGACAGCTTAGCCTAGCCTGGTTTAGGGTTCAGGTGGGAGTTCCAGAGACAAGTCCCGGGCCTCTCTTGGAACCTCATTGTTGTCCCCTGATGAATGGGGTCAAGGAGCTCTAGCTGGGAAAGGCTTCCCTAGGGAGGATGAAATGAGGTGTTGCAGGTAGAGGTCTGGGTGCTTGCACCGGCCAGGAGGGAAGGGTACTATTATTTTGAAACTGAGTGCTCTGCTGTGTGGCACTTGGGCCCCCACCTGCCTTTCTGACCACTTCCTCTCTGCCTTTCTTCTCACCCTGCTGCAGTCACACTTGGCCTTCTTCCTGTGCCTGGAAATCACCTGCCTTTGTCCACTTGGAGCCTTTGCAAACACTCTTCCTCCTGCTCCATTTTCGCATGGCTGGTCCTTACCAGCCATTGGAGGTCACCTCTCTGGGGGAGCCTGCCCAGACTGCTGGCTAAGCTTCCCTCTGTGCCTTGTCCAGGCACTCCATAGCGCTCTCCTGCTTTTTCTCCCCGGCACCTACCACTGCCAGAGCTTGAGTGATTGGGTCATTGTTTGCCGCCCCCCTCCTGCCTCTCAGACTGGGCCAGCTGCCTTGTCTGTTGTGAGCCAAATGCCTGATGTCTGCCAGTGTCCCGCACGCAGGAGGCCCCCAGGAATTTTTACCTGTGGACTCCGCAGAGGCTTCCAGTGCATGGAGAGAGCTGGTGTTTGGAGCCAGACTGTCCTACCTTGAACTTGAGTTAGAATTCCAAGTCCTGAGGACGCCTGGGTGACTCAGCTGGTGAAGCTGGCTAAGCATTTGCTTCAGGCTTGGGTCATGATCTCAGGGTCCTGGGATGGAGCCCCGAATCTGGCTCCCCACTTAGTGGGGAGTTTGCTTCTCTTTCTCCCGCTGCCCCCCTCACCCATTTGTGTGCTCTCTCTCAAATAAATCAATAAGATCTAAAAAAAAAAAAAAAAAAAAGAATTCCAAATCCTAGTTCCATCCATCACTGGCTTTGTGAATCTCACTAGCCCACTAGCCTCAGTTGGCTCATCTGTCAAGTGGGGCTAAGTAGAGTGATTATTACAGCTGCTTCAAGAAAGTTACTAGATCATATGCACGGAACATGCCAGGGGCCCTGATGTGTTCTGGGAGCTGCTCTGTGATCCCTACTTCTTAATTTTTTTTTTAAGATTTATTTATTGGACACAGAAAGATCACAAGTAGGGAGAGAGGCAGGCGGGAGGGGGGGAAGCAGGCTCCCTGTTGAGCGGACAGCCCAATGTGGGGCTTGATCTCAGGACCCTGAGACCATGACCTGAATTGAAGGCAGAGGTTTAACCCACTGAGCCACCCAGGTGCCCCTGTGATCCCTACTTCTTTACTTCATTTCGTCTTCACCATCACCCTGAGGAAGGGACTATTATTATCCCATTTTACAGATGAAAGAACTGAGGCTCAGAGGAGTAAGTTACGTGCCCCGTGATGACCCTGGCTTTCAGGTAAGGGCTTTTGGAACACAACCAGTTTCTCTCCCTGGCATCTTGTTGGTGCTCAGGGAGGACCAGGAATCTGGCAACCTGAGTTCTACTTCCACTGCTGACTTGCTGCGTGACCCTGGAGGGGGATGTCCGTGCCCCCGCTAGAGCCCCCAGCCCTGAAGTGCCATCTCTGCCGCCTCAGGGCTGGGCATGGCCGGGACAGGCAGGTGGAACTGGCTCTGGTGGGGAGGAGGAACGGGGTTGCCAAGTGTTTGAACTCTTCAAGAGAAGCAGAATGTTTGGAGTTTGATAGGAAATTTGATTTTTAGATGTCGATAACAATTGAAAAAGAAAGAAGAAACACACTGCATGGGCCAGACTTCATGTGTGAGCTGCATCTGGGCTTGTGGGCTGTCATTTTGCAATCCATGGGATCCTTGTTATCTAATGGCTTCTTCCTGTCCTTGGGCCCTCAATAAAAGTGATTCACTCCGTTGAGTACTTTCTATGTCCACACATACGTCTATGTGTGATGTCAATTGGCTCTCCTCATCCCACATCCCCCCGTCATTCCCACCATGTAATATTATCTTACTAGTTAGTATTATTATCTCTATCTGATAGAGGGGCAGACTGAGGTCCAGAGAGGTAAGTAACTTGTCCAGGGTCACACAGCGAATAAATGGCAGAGCCAGGGGACAGAGCGGAGCTCTCCTGCTCCCAAACTTTTTGTGGAACCACAGCACCCATCCTGTCACAGTGACCCTCCGTACTCCCTGTCCAGCCTCCTGCCCACCAGGATTCCCCCGTCCTGGCCTCCTGGGGACTCATACATTTGCTGGCTGACCCCAAGGCTGGTCTGGCACAGTCTTGGCCTAGAAGCAGGGTGAGCCATGCAGGAGGTTTCTCCTCCTCCTGGGACCCTAGCTTCTCCTCTCTGCAGAACTCCCTGGTGCCACAGGCTGTATAGACACCTGCGGGATTTGATGAGACTCCTGCAGAGACAGCTCAGAGACCACGGCTACCTCAACAGCTCAGCTGCAGACATGAGGAAGTTCCCCTCCCTTTCGGAAATTGTGGTAGGGAGCCGGCTAGTCCTTGTGTCAGCGGAGCTGCTGATGACTTTCTGGATTTTTCCAGCACCGTCTGCTACAGATCCTTCGGTGTGTAGAGGCTGTGTGTATGTATGCGGGAGTGTGTCTGCTCAGGTGGGCCTGTGGCTCCATGTGGTTCTGGGCACAAGGAGACACGCCTGGATGGTGGGCTGTGATGTACATTGTGGGGGTGCCCATCTGCGGGCACTGCTGTCTGGGCGGGCACTGCCTGAGTGGGCACATGAGTGCACATATGTTCTTGGACCTTTGGGAAAACTTGAGTTTTTTGTTTTTTTTTTTTTTAATTGAGGTATAATTTACATAGAGTAAGGGGCACACCTTAGGCGTACAGCTCCATGGATTTTTACATATGTGCAGCTGAGTGACCATCACCCAGGTCGGGGGGCCCCCTCATGCCCCTCCCAGTTGATACTTGCCCTGGTGTCCACTATTCTAGCCTCTCTCGCATAATCAGGAGTCGGCTTCTCTTTGGATTTTGGTTTTGGTCCTGTTCCAGCTGCTCAGTGGGTCTGTGAATTCAAGCAGCAGCAGCAGCAGCAGCAGAAGGGCGGTGGCCTGGTATTTGGAAGAACTTCCAGGTGAACGTCCCTGGAATCTGGGGACTCAGGCCCTTGGGGAAGCTGCGTGAATGTTGCCTTCAGTGGTGGAGGTGGGAGACAGCAGTT
Source organism: Mustela nigripes (assembly GCF_022355385.1). Classification (NCBI taxonomy): domain Eukaryota; kingdom Metazoa; phylum Chordata; class Mammalia; order Carnivora; family Mustelidae; genus Mustela; species Mustela nigripes. The sequence goes on along the minus strand of NC_081570.1, from coordinate 22,745,867 downwards.
AAAACAGCTGTCATCTGCGTATTTATAGCGACCTTAGAGAAATGGTTTTATTTAAGTGCCGCATAGCCTTATAAAGTTGGTGTGATTGTCCCTGTTTTGTAGAGAAGGACCATAAGATTCAGAGACAGGCCAGAAAAAGGCCAGGCTCACAGAGCTGATGAATGGCAGAATGAAATCTGAATCCTGATTTCTTGTCTCCAAAGCTGTTCTTTTCCTTCCCCAGGCAATCTGTTTGGATGATCGGCGACCCCTTGCTGGGGCCAGGACCTCACTCCAGTGTGCTTTCCCTGGGATGTCCCCACTTGTACTGTCAAAGGCCACATCCCTCCTGGAGTTATGTTATCTCCTGCATCTTGAGGAATCACTGTTGCCTTGGAAACTAGGATGGTCTGAGCTGGACCGGTGATTGTAGGTCATCTTGTTCTACGCCCTTAGCTAAGGGCTAGATAGAGACTCTCAGTTGGTGGGGACCTGGTCAGGGTCACACGTTGACCCTATGACAGTTTTGAGTGCAGACTCTGATGACCTCTTTGGTTGGCCATTGGAGGAAGGAGCAGCCCTGGTTACCCTAAGTACCCTAAGGGAGTTGGGGAGTCTGCCCTTCTTCTGGTCTCTTTTCTCTGGGCTGTCCTGGTTTTCAGAATGGTAGAGCCCAGGCTCCAGAAGGGGACTCCTATCTGACCTCACCTGTGCCAATCCGGCCAGGCCTTGGCTTCCTTCAGCTCTAACCGGAAGTGGCAGGCTTTGAGGGGAATCCATCCACCTTCCCATGTTATAGCCCTTGCTGCACCTGTCACTACCCGAGCCGGGGGTTGGGGGGGCGGGCAGTGTGGCACACTGGAGCCACTGGTGGCTTTGGAGCCATACAGGGGACTTGCTCTATCATCCTGGGCAAATCACTTTGCCTCTCTGAGCCTTAGTTTCTTTATCTGTAAAATGGGGATAATAATAGGACCCACTTCATAAAGGTCTTGGAAAGATTAGTAGTAGCAATGGTACCCATGGCGGCTGCCAGGCTGTGGGCATTTACTGTGTGCTGGTTGCTGCCTCCCGGTCACTATCCCTGAGGCATTACGAGGCAGTTACTGCTAGCATCCCCTCTTTACAGAGGAGGGAACTGAGGCTCGGAGGGGTTAAATGGTTTGCTCCACTAGTAAGCAGTAGCGCCTGGATTCCAGCCCAGGTCTGTCCGACTCCAAAGCCCTGAATACATAACCCAGGAGGGTTATTCAATATATTCAACAATTGGCCTGGCCTGGGGACTCCAAGCCATCAGAATGGATGCCGGCCATAAGTAAGCAAGCTGTATGTTCCCCCTGTCTCGCCGTATCCATTACACACTCGACTGCGTTAAATGGGATTAATCCAGGAAATGAGATTACAGATGTCAAGCAGCTTGGAGAACCCCAAAGCTCTCCATAGCATGGGATTCTGTTCCTTCTTACGCTGTGGGGAAGAGGCCTGTGAATCAGGAGACCTGGGCTGAACTCCTGGCTCTGCTGAACAGCCTCTGTTGAGTCTTGGAAGACCATTTCCAGAAACAGAGATTAACTAGGGGGAAACGGGCTAAGTTTAGCAGGTGCTCCGAGAGCGTTGGTCAGGCACGTTCATGTGCTACCAGGCACGGGGTCTGTCCAAACAGACCCAGGAGGTCCTCAGCCTGGCCCCTGTGTGCTGTGTCACTCAGTCAAGGGATTTGCATGTTAGTTTTTAAAAAACAACTTAAAATATATTGTATATATTTTTAAAAAAATATTTATGTATTTATTAGAGAGAGAGAATGATGGAGAGGAGAAGAGGGAGAATGAGAACCTGTGAATCTCAAGTAGGCTCCCAGCCAAGTGCAGAGCCCGACACGGGCTGGGATCTCGAGATCCTGAGATCACGACATGAGCCAAAGTCAAGAGTTGGAGGCTTGGGGCGCCTGAGTGGCTCAGTGGGTTAAAGCCTCTGCCTTCGGCTCAGGTCATGATTCCAGGGTCCTGGGATGGAGCCCCGCATCGGGCTCTCTGCTCAGTGGGGAACCTGCTTCCCCCCTCTCTCTGCCTGCCTCTCTGCCTACTTGTGACCTCTTTCTCTCTCTCTGTCAAATGAATAAGGGATATATTTAAAAAAAAAAAAAAAGAGTCAGATGCTTAACTGAATGAGCCACCAGGTGCCCCAACACTGTACATATTTACGGTACAAAATTGGCTCATATTTAAAGTATTTGATCTGCTTTCAACAGGTGTAGACACCAGTGGGAACACCACCACAGTCACTATGTAACATAGCTGGCACTTCTCAAAGTTCTCTCGTTCCCCTCAACCCCCTGCCTCTCCCTCCACACCCCTTCTCTGGCACACAGTGCTCTGTTTTCCATCACTATAGGTCCCTTTGCCTCTTCTAGAAGTTTCTATAATGAATGAAAGAAATCACACCATATGTAGGCTTTTGTGTCTGGCTTCCTTCCTTCCTTCCTCCTCGAGATTCATCCGTATAGTCCTGTGTGTTGCTGAATACTGTTCTCTTGTATGTATGAATCACAGTTGGTTTGTCTTCCCATTCACCTCTGGATGGCTGTTTCATTTTTTTACCCCCAGTTTTTGGCCATTATAAATAAAGCTCTTAGGAACATTTAGGTATCAGTCTTTGTGTGGACGTATTTTTTTTTGTTGTTGTTGTTGTTTCTTTCGGTAAATACAAAGGGATGGAAGGGCTGGGTCATGTGGACTCTTTCTCCAGGTGGTCGGACCATGTTCCAACCCCACCAGCGGAGTAGGGGGGTCCCAACTGCTCCACGTCCTCACCAGCCCCTGGTCTGGCCCGCCTTTCCAATGTTAGCCACTCTAATGGCTGTGTAGCGGTAGTCCTAGGAAGCCACCCTTGGAAGACAGACTTTGCTTTGAGTTTCAGAGAGAACGCTCCATGTATCAGAGTGGTCCAGTGACGGACTGCGCTTCCTGGTGGAGTCGTGAGCCTACCATTCCTGGGAGCACTCAAGACTTTGAGGGTCCGGCTGAGATGTGTGGACAAAGCATTCCAGCCTCAGGGGGTTTGGACTTGATTTTCGGAGCTACCTCCAGCATTTGTGGTTCTAAGCATCTTACATGGTGAAGGCTTCACTGGTAACGTTATTATTAATACCCTCATCTTGCTGGCTTGGACCTCCACCTTCCCCTGTAGGAAGCCTCATTCTCAGTGAGTTTCTCTCCCCTCCCAAGGGTGTGGATGAATCCCATTCACTCTTGAATCAGAGGAGACAGCCACCTGTGTTGTCCTCAGTCCCCATCAACCACCACTTCCACTGCTGTCTTTGATCTGTCCACGAGGGTCCTGTCCCTCCAGGTCTTGTCTGCCTCGGCCTTGAGGTCATGCAGGAGCTCATGGCTTGCTGGCAAATAAGGGGGAAAATGCTACTGGAGGACAGGGTCCCCCAGCAGGGCTACAGAGACCCACTTACAGGACTGCTCCCCGTCTCACACTCAGCCTCTTCCTCCTGGGGTTAGTGACTGCGCTGCAGCAGGTCCAAGAACCAGTTGGCAGGATGTAGCCAGACCCAAGACTTTTTCCATCCCGAAGCCCTTGTTCTCAAGTCTGGCTTGCCATCCGACTCCCTGCTTCCTCTGATGAAGGGTTTCTACTTTAGCTCCTGAAAGTCCGTCCTGGCTTCTGTTAGGTGCCTGCCTCTCATCCACTAGGCATGTCTCCCATGTCTGGACCCAAAGTGATCTTGGGTCTGCCACCATCTCGTGACCTAGTGATTGCACATGGATGACTGGACGCCGAGCATCATTCAGCCCCGTATCCCACATGTGTCCAGGCTCAGTTCTGGCTCTGTCAGGCCCTCCGTGACCCCATGGAAGCAATCAAAGGCAAGCCATTAAAAGAAAAAAAAAAGGCTTTCTTTTGGTTGAGGTTCACCTCAACTGATTTGTATATTAAAAATGAGTCAGCGCATACACTTTTGAAGCCATCGTTAAAGAATGAATTTTTCCACGATCCATCCTCCTGGTATTCACACCCTTGTGCAGTGCCCTCCCTCCACACTGTGCCAGGGCTGGCCTTGGTGATTCATAAAGTACGGACGAACTGCTGGAGCATCGTTTCTGAGATTAGGGCAGAAGAGACTGTGCAGTGTCAGCCCGGGTCAACTCCCTGTCTTAGATCTTTGCTCTGGGGAAGGCCAGCTGTCCTGCTGTGGACAGCCCGACAGAAGGCCTGTGTGGGGGAGGAGGTGCTGTCTCCAGCCTACGGTCACAAGGAGTTGCAACCTCCTGCTGATGGCCGCATGGGTGAGCTTGTAAGTGGGTCCTCCATCTCCATCAAACCTGCAGAAGACAGAGCCCAGGCGGATATTTGACTTCAACTGAGAGACCCAGAGTCAGGACCACCCAGAGAAGCCACTTCTCCTGACTCTCAGAGACGGAGCTAAAAAGTACTGCTTTAAACCACTAATGTTGGGGGGGGGGCAGCCATCTCCTATGCAGCAGTAAATAACTAATTCATCCTCTGACCCCCCCCCCCACCACCTGATCCCACCCAAACAACCGAAATGGAATCTGATGGAGTGTGGACCATCCCCCTGAGCCAGCACAGTTGACTGAACCAGGGGAGCCTCTGGACGCAGCCGGACTCCTTCTAGAAATACCTTTTTCCTTTCTCTTTTCTCCTTTCTCTCTATACCATCCCTCTCTTCCTTTCTCTTTTTCTTTCTGCAGGAGAAGATTGAGTCAGACAGCTCTGAGACGGAGCTGGAATAGTGGGTAAGCTCTGAGGGTGGGTGTGCCTAGGCGGTCTATGGAGAGCCAGCCCTGAAGTCAGAGAGAAGCCTGTGGGAGGGGAGAGACGGGGGGGGGGGGGGGGGGGGGGGGGGGGGGGGGGGGGGGGGGGGGGCATGGCCACTGGCGGCACAGGGGACGCATGATGCTCTGGGACCTGGCAGGTTCTCTATCTTCCACTTGGGCTCTTGGCAGCCGAATGCCGGGGAATTCCTCTGGCCCTTGAAATGATACCCCTTGTGATTTGAACTTCCTTAAGTTTCTGCTTTTCCAATCATATCATCTTACATCAATAATCTTTGTTGGCCGCATTTTTGGAAGGACGTAAAATGTCTCACTGAGTGGACCGGTCTCCACTGATACCACCGCGGGCCTCTGCTTGGACATCCTGCTGATTTCCAGTTTCCTTCTGGAAAAGTGGCCTCAAGTCCCTCCTCTGTTGGAGATTGTTTGTCTCACCTCCTTCCCCAGCCCCAGGTCTTCTGCTCAGGAGCTGCATGAACCTGCCCGGCTGGCCAGGGGCATCTGTTGGGGGGGGGCGTGTCCCTGCGTCCCCCTGTTCAGCAGCTGCTGTGTCCTCCCGGCGCCTCTAGGGGTTACACAAGTCAGGGAAGATCTATGTCATTCTCTTTGATTTCAAATGAAGTAGATTCTAAACACCACTTAAAAATACATTAATAATGGTGTTGGTGTATCATTCATCTTGGAGAAGTGGCAGGTGTTTCCCTCAGCAAAATGCTGAAGTGGGTTAGGGAGTAAGGAGATTGATGAGGTTCTGTCAAGGGGCTCATTATCCCTGGCCGAGACGACCTTCTCACTGCCCCCCGCCCCCCCGCCTCTGGCTCCGGAAGCCCCCATCCTGGCCCAGTCCGGCCCCACACCGAGGTCTGGTTAATCCTGCTGATGTGGTTCAGGAAAGTGGGATGTGTGAGGGGCTTGGAGTCAGGTGCCCCGGGGTTCTCGTCTCGGTTCTGTCCCTGAGCTCCTGGGTGGGCTGGACCCCCCTCTGCTTCTGTTCACCGTTTTCTCAGGTCGGGACTATGATTTCCCTTTGCAGCCTCACCACGCCCCTTTCTCAGTCCTGGGGTGTCATGTCGGGTTCACACTTCTTCCCTCCCTACCGCACTTCAGAGGTAGGCATATGATATCCAGGCTTGGCCACGGAGAGTTCTGCAGACCTCTGGCCCAGTAATTGGTTCAAGGGGCAGCATGTGTTTGAAGTTGAGCCGTTTTGAGGCCTGGATCCAAATGTACCCGAAGTTCACACTTCAGCGTCATCATTATGTGAGCTAAATCTCTCTTCCTCCTCCCCCAAGCCTTGTTCTCCTCCTCCTCCTTCTTCTCCCCCCTCCTTCAAGTCCATCCGAATTGGGTGCTTGTTACTTACAAACAAGAGAGCTGAGACTGAGACGCAGTGTGACCTTGAGTAAGGTCACCTTTGGTCGTCTCAGTTGCTCCTTCTGGGAAATGAAAGCGTTGGGCGATCCCAAACCTGGGAGGTTCAAGTTCCCCATCCGGGTTGTGGTGACCCACACACAGGGTCACTGGTGGAAGGGCTGGAGCAAAAGCAGTGGCAGAGCGGGCTCTGCTGGGGGGTGCGGGGAAGATCCAGGGGCATACTGGGATTTCATGGACCATGGTGGCCAGCAGTGAGTGGGGCTGCCCTTGCTCTGTGTCTCTCAATGGCTCCCAAGTACCCTCAAGATTAAGTCCCAAGCCCTTAGAGGGGCAGAAGGCCAGGTTCCACACAGGGCTTAATAAATATTAAGTGAATAATTCAGTAAACAAATGCCCTTCACGACCAGGCTCTTGCTTAACTCCCCAGCCCTAAACTCATCATTAAACTCCACTTCCTGGGGCGCCTGGGTGGCTCAGTGGGTTAAAACCTCTGCCTTTGGCTCAGGTCATGGTCCTAGGGTCCTGGGATCAAGCCCCGCATCGGGCTCTCTGCTCAGCGGGGAGCCTGCTTTCTCCTCTCTCTCTCTGCCTGCCTCTCTGCCTATTTGTGATCTCTGTCTGTCAAATAAATAAATAAAGTCTTAGGAAAAAAAAAGAAAACAGAATAAAAAAAATAAGTAAATTCTACTTCCTACCCTGCACAACTGCCCGCTGCCTCCTCGAACACACTTCAGTGCGGTACACACAGTCCCTCTGCCTGGCCTTTCTTCCAGCACCCAACCCCCCCACGCCCCCCACCCCAGCTGGCTCACATGCCTTTCTTCAACCCTCAGTTCAGCTCAACAGGTGTTTCTGGAGGCCCCTTACCCTGTGTGGGCAGTCTTCTAGGTACTGGCATCGACCAGGTGAAGCCCCTGCTCTCACGGAGCCTGTTCCTGGTGGTGGGGGTAGGGGACGGGAGGGCAGCAAACACCGACGGTGTCAGTGGGTGAGAAATGATATCGAGAAGATTCAGCTGGACAGGGTTGGGGGGAGTGTGGCTGGGCGACATGGCTGCTCCTGCGTGTAATGAAGGGTGGCCGGGAAGCCACTCCGATCCAGTGACATTTATGCAGACACCTGAATTAAGAGGAAGTTGGTCATGCAGATCTGCTGGAAGGGTAGTGCAAGTGGAGGGAACAGCAAGTGCAAAGTTCTGGGGTGAGGAGGAAGCTCAGCATGATTGCAAAGGGGGGAGGGGCCCCCCTGTGCTCCAGCAAGAAGGTGCTGGGGGGGTGGGTGGAGATGGAGGGTAATAGCGGAGGATTGGGAGGCCAGCTGTGCAGGGTGGTGTAGGCCAGAGGGAGAGGGGGACAGGGAGCAGGGAGACGGTTGGGGTCGGGGGAGGCTCTGGCAAAACTCCAGGGTGACAGCAACGGGGGACAGTGGTCAGAACCCCGGGCCTGTGTTGAGAGTGGAAGGGTGGGCGGGATCTGCTTGCAGGGGAGGCAGGAGATGGGTGCAGGGGTGGTGAGGATGAGCAGGAGGCCGCGGAGGCTGCAGACAGCAGGTGGAGGGCAGGCCTGCCTGGTGGCTTGACTCAGCCCCTGGGCTCCTGCTGGAGATGGGGACGCCCCGAGAACTGGAGCCACGCGGAGAGGTTGAGGCTGGAGGCATGGGTCTCAGCAGAAAGAAGGTGGTCAGACCAGAGACCCCGTGGGTTGCTAGGGACGGAGGAGGGTATGGAGCGAGCAGAGTCCTGATTTTGGAGGAGCTTCCTGGGAGCAAGAGGAAGACTGGGCAGAGAGAGGTTGCCCCAGGAGGCAAGAGGAGAGAGACACGTTCCTTGCTGGGGCTGGTCTCGTGTGCTGAGGGCTGGGACTTGGCCTCTGACCTCGCCACCAGGCAGGTCGTTGGTGACCTTGACAAGACAGTGGAGCAGGCTCCAGAGGGAAAGGGGCGGGAGGGATTGGCAATGTTGCCAGAGGAGGGTTTGGGTCAGAGGTCAGGGGTCAGGGACTGTGTCTTTGAACAAAGCCTAAGTGGAAGGAGGCCACAGTGGATGGGACCTTGTAGAGGAGCGTTCTAGAGACAGGGCCCCAGGGGTAGAGCTTTGTGGGGGTGGGGGCGTGGAGGGTAGCGGAAGCTTCTAGGGGACTCTGAGTACTTTGTTTATTTTAAAAATTGCTCTCTGGCTCTCCAGTGGGGAACTTCAGGCGCCTTTGCTTCTGAGCACGTCCGGCTGATCCCCTTCCTGATGCCCCTCATCCAGGCCCTCCCCCCCACCGCCCCCTGACCAGGGGTCCTGGCCTCTGCCGGCGCTGCCTCTGATCTCGGCCAGGCTGTGTGCATGCGTGCGTGCGTGGGCTTGGCTGGGCCACCCGGGCCACGGAAGTTGGGGGACTGCGGGCGTGTCCGGAGCCGTGTGAGGGCCCTTTGTCCTGGGCGGGCGCTGCAGCTTGGTCATGCCCTCATGGGGCCGGACCAGGTCTCTGATGCTGCCCCACAAAAGGTCTCTTTGAGAGGCCAGGCTTAGTGGGACCATCAGAGGCCGGCCCCCTGGTGGACCTTTGTTACTGTTTTGTCTTCAATAGCGATAGTTGCTCAGCACTCCCTCGCTGCCTCCAGCCCTGCTTCCAGCCTCACCCCTCCAGGGCTCCTGATAGCAGACCCCACTGCCCCCTACTGCCAGTGGGTGACTGGTGTGAGTCAGAATAAGGACAGCACTCCCTGTCCCCGGGTCGGTGTCATCCTCACGACAACCTGTTCCTGTCCCTCCTCCTCATGACAACCCCAGGCAGGCCAGACAGCTATCCCCCCACTTCTCAGATGAGCATCCAAAGACACAGCAGGGCTCAATAACAGGCCCAGGTTCATGTGCGAGGGGTGGGACTGGGGTTTGGCCCCAGGCCAAGTCTGGCTTCCTGAGATCAGACGAGACTGACTTTTCACCACCTGGAGGGGGATGGCATGGTCTGAGTCACACAGCTTGCCAGTGACAAGGCCACTCCTGGCACCAGGGGCTGTGCCGTGGAGTGCAGAGGCTCCTTGTGTGATCTTGGGCACGTCCCTTGTGTCTTCAGAAGCTTCTGTCTCATCCTGGGGACCGCAACTTCCCGGCATTGCTGTGCTAACAGAGGCGAGGGACACGTGTGCTCAGTGGTCTGTGGTGCAGCCCGTGGACTCAAAGTGTGAGTGCCGTGCCTTTCCTTCCTGCTCCCAGGTGCCATTGTTCACCACAGCTTAGAAGGTGACATGTTGCAAGGCCCTTACCTCAACAGCAGCCACTGGAACATCCTCTAAAACCTTGGCTTCTTATCAGGGTGCCAGCCTGAATCACGGGGGGAACTGTACAAAGACCCTGAGTCTCACCCTGAAGATTCTGAACCAAGCTCCTACAAGCTATTATATCCAAAGGAGTGAATCGTGAATAGTGGAATGCCTGAGTGTGATAGGTGGTAGAGGAGAGACTTGGAAGGCTGAAACTGGGTGGGGGAGGATGGTCTTTCCCACAGCCCAGCGGATTCAGCCTGCCCTGACTGAGAAGCAGTCCCCTTGCCTGGTACGTCAGCGAATTGAGTCTGCTAGGCTTTGCACTTAATTAAAAGGGGAAGGTGTCAGTGGTCTGGGGCTCAGGAGGCTGCTGCTCTGTCAGGAGTTCCTGTCCAATTTTCCCCAATCAAACCTCATTTCCAAACATCCTTTCCTGAGGGGAGGGCATCGAGCCTCTGTTTTTTCTCAGGTCCTTTTCTCCCTTTCTAAGGATAGCTTCCCTGTATGTGTGTGCTGTCCTGGGCTGAAGACACTCAGTGGATGTAATTTTCCCAGCAACACTATGCGGTAAGTGCACTGATTAAGCTCCTTTAACAGATGAGGAACTCGAGGTCCTTAGGCCACAAAACCACTTACTCAAGGTCCTACAGCTGCTAATCTGTAGGTTAAGATAACCCCTACTCAGTGCTGCTCCATTATCAGATGGGAATGCAAACCCAGGCAAGCTGCAACCAACAGGAAGCTTAGTTAGCAATGTTGAAAGAACTCAGGTCTTATCATTCTCACAGATTAGAAATCTAGGGCTGATAAAGAAACCCAGCAATATAGTCAGAGAACAGGCTGTCTGCACTCCATTGTCCCTAACTTGGGTTGTTTTTATTTTTGCCCTCATAGCTCCAAAGTGGCTGCCATACCTCCAGCACTCTAATACGCATTCCAAAAAGAAAGGCAGTGGAAAGGCCGAAGGTCTCCAATTTGGGAGGCTTTGTCTTTTTATTTAGGAACCCATTCTAGCAGACTCCCACCTACCTCTGGTCCAGAACATGCCCCTGGCTACCCTTGGCTGGAAGGTGGTTAGGAAAATGAGACTTCAGCCTTCCAGCCTCTAGAGTTTCAGATGGCAGTAGAGGGGTGGCTGGAAAAGGCATTGGGGGGCCAACCTGTGTTCCTGCTTGGCCTTCAGTTGTGGTCTTTCCATGCAGGTCTCTTCACGCACTCAGTGTGCCCCGCAGAGGCTCGCTTCTGACCTGGGGTGTAGAGGGACTACGTGGGCACCTCTGCCATCCAAGGTCTGGGCCATGACAGGAAGCCCAGAGAACTTCCATATCAGGACTGGTTCTCGTGTTCCTCCTTTCTGAGATGGGGCCTTCAGCCCCCTGCCTGGCAGGGTGGACTGGGGGACTCTACTGGGTAATATGTGCCGAGTGCCTGGGCCTTGGCAGCTGAGGGCTGGAGGTGGCCTGCGGCATTCCTGGGGTGCCTCTGAGCAATTCCCCATCTTCATGCAAGCATCAGGTTCCCCAGCAGGGGATGAACTGGAAGGATGGGGCCTTTGGAGGTCCTTGTTCCAAGGGAGGAGGCTGTTTTCAGCAGATATTTGAGGAGGGAGGCAGGACTGGGAGCTGTCAGGGGGAGAGAGGCTCTGCAGAGGCCAGGGGAACTCTGGATGTCTCCCTGCCAGGTCCCGCTACCTCCAGAGAGGGCCTCAGGGACCCATCAGATGGTCTGTCTTCCATGGGCCTGTAGTTGGCTGACCCTAGTGCCTTCCCCACCGCAGCTCCAATCAATGGCTCTCTGCTGGGCTTTGAGGCAACAACTACGGGCCTGGTTGGCCTGGCCGATCGCAGCCCTGTCCCCTAATAAGCCCCTTGGAGGAGCAGAGGAGGCTCACTGGGAACCATCTTGGGGCTCTGACTTGCATGGGACGTATGCAGATCATTTCTGCCTCTCTGTGCCTCAGTTTCCCTGTGACTCAACATCCTGGGGACGGTGGGAATGCTATAGTGCTGGGCCCACAATTCCATTTTGTCTTGGTCCCTGTTCTCTCTGGGAAGAGCTCTCCAGGGCAGGTGTGAGTGTACTGGGGAATGCAAGTAACTGGTGTTCCAGTCCTATTCTGCCCTGACCTGCCATGTGGCCAAGGCTCCTCCGCTCTGTAAAAATGTCCCCATTCTAAGCACCTTCCAGCTCTGTGGCTGTGAATCCATGACTCAGGGTGAAACCCACCCAAGGGGAGCTTTCAACAGATCCTGGAATCCTCAGTCCGGGAAGGTGCCCTCAGGACAGTCATCTCTGGGTTCTTGGTCCAGAGCTGAACACGTGCTGGGTTTACTGGTGTAGTGCGCCCCCTGGTGGCTTCTCAGAACCCTGTTCGTCCAGGCCCCAGCCTCCAAGTTCTCTGCTGGGCGGGGGGTTGGGAGCCCAGCTGGAGGGGAAACAGCTTTCTTTCCTTTTGGGGGGGGGGGATGGGTGGAAGTGGGGTTGCTACAGTTCCTGGAAAGCTTTTGGCCCCAAAATGTAACCCTGAAACCCACATCCCTACTTCAGAGAAATCAAGGTCCTTGCTGGGCTTTTTTCTCCCTCCCGTTTCTGGGGAGATAACAGGGGTTCCTTGACTCTGTGAGGACGGTGGATATTGCTCATATTTTGGACGAGGAGATCAGGACTCAGGAGTCTCAGTGATCAAGTTTGCTGCCGGCCTTTCCGGCCCTGGGATGCTCTGAGAACTCTGGCTCTCAGGCTGGACTCCCAGTTCCCTCTCCTTGGAGGCTCTCCCCTTCTTTGGAGGAAGGAATGCCCGCCCATCTTCTGGGTCTCGGCTCCAGTGCTCTTTTATTTATTTATTATTTATGGTAAAATATGCATAACCTAATTTGGCGTTTTAAGCATTTGTAAATGTGCCGTTCAGCGTCATTAAGCACTCACACTTGCGCCACCGTCCCCACCATCCGTCTCCAGAGCTCTCCTTATCTTCCCAAGCTCAAACTCCATATCCATCAAACACTAGCTCCCCGTGTCCCCTCCCCTGGCCCCCGGCCACCCCCATTCTACTTTCTGCCTCTATGACTTGGCTTACTGGAGCTGCCTTGTATCAAGCAGAATGCTGTCATACTTGTCCATTTGTCCCTGGCTTATTTCAGTTTGCATAATGTCCCCAAGGTTTATCCACACGGTAGCAGGTGTCTGAATTCCCTTCCTGTTTAAGGCTGAATGATATTCCGTTGTACGTGTGAACCACACGTTGTCTATCCCTTCCTCCCTGGATGGACCCTCGGGCAGCTTCTCCCTTTCCAGCGCGGCTGTGAACATGGGTGTGCAGGTATCTGTTTGAGACCCTGCCCTTAGTTCTTTCCGGAGGATGGCCCGAGGTGAAGCTGCTAGATCACATGGTAATTCCAGGCTTGGCTTCTTTTTAAGAATTGCAAACCCTTTTCTGCGGTTAGGTTACATTCCCATTGGCTGTTATCTCCAGGGTTCTGTAGCTCCTGGGTATGAAGTGGTATTTTGTAGTTTTGATTTGCAGGTCTCTAACGATTAATGCGGTTGAGCAACTTTTTATGTGCTTCTCCGTCTTTTATTATTTATTTATTTTTACATGTTTATTTATTTCAGAGAAAGGGAGAGAGAGAGAACGAGTGAGCACATGAGCGGCGGGGAGGGGCCGAGGAAGCTCAAGCAGACTCCCTGCTGAGCACGGAGCCTGACACAGGGCTCGATCTCACGACGCTGAGATCAGGACCTGAACCGAAACCAAGAGTCACAAGCTTAACTGACCATGTCTTCTATTTTTAAATGAGCACTATTTCCTCCAGACCAGCAGCTTGAGAATCATCTGAAAACTTGTGAGAAGTGCCAATTCTTAGTCCTCACCAAGGATCGATGGAACAGGAAGCTCCCAGCTAGCTGGGTTTTAACCAACATTCTGGGTAATTCTGAGGGGCACTCAGGTATGAGAACTCCCGATCTGGGCATGGTCCCAGGCGCTTTGCAGAATTATTTCATTTATTACACCGCTATTATCTCCACTTGGCAAAGGAAGAACCAGAGCTTGGAGAGGCGGAGAACCTCACAGAAGTCATGCAGCCTCTGAGGTCAGGCTCCTAGCCTGCCCACCAGCTGCCTTCCCTGGGCTTTCCAGGAGCTGGGGACACTTTCCCTTCATGGCCAGCATGGGGAGCCCTCAACCCAGGACCCAGAGTCTAGGCTTGGAGGGAGTGGGGAGGGCAGAGCTCCGAAGCCTCTGGAAGCTGAGCAGAACCCTCAGGGTTCACCTCCCATTAGACCCACACCACCTGCCTGACCCTCATCTCTCCCACGTGGGCTCTCAGCCCTGACGTGGGGACGTGGGGCAATTGCGTCAAAGTTTGATAGGTCCCATAAACCAGCTGTGTGACCTTGGAACAAGCTGTGTCCCATGAATAGCTGAGACTGAATCATTCTGAACCTCAGTTTCCCTGAGTTTCCCCATCTCTAAAATGGGGTTTGCCATCCCTGCCCTGGGGATCCCTTGAGAACATGGAAGTTCCTTCATGTCTGAGGCACTTTGGCTTCCTGGAGGGTTGAGGCCATCAGTGCTCTGTGTGTGTGTGTGGGGGGGGTGTGGAGGGATGGAGAACTGGACGTTGGCAGGGTGCTAAATGGGCGCTGAGGGCTCTCGTTGGGACAGTCTATTTCATGCTAATGTACTCGGATAAGGACTATTATCCCCAGTTTACATGTGAGGAAACTGAGTTCAGAGAAGTGGGCTGTTCAGAAAATGGCGGCACTGGAGCTCAGACCCAGGCTCTCTCTCTTCTTCCGTAGCCATCCAACAGAGGGCCAACGTGTTGTTCCAGGAGGGACAGGACGGGGACAGATGAGGAGGCAAAGCTCCTTCCCTCCCTTCCTCCTTGGACCCTGGGACTAGGCTGTGGCTTTGGGCTCCATCCCCAAGCAGCTCCCCGCAACCCCAGGACACTCTGCATTCTAGGTGAAATATTTGTGGACCCCCCCTCCATTTATATGTTGGAACAACCCCCAAGGTGACGGTGTGAGGAGCTTCACCTTCTGAAGCCGATTAGGTCAAGAGTGCCGAGCCCTCAGGAATGAGATTAGTGCCCTTAAAAAGGGACCGTGAGAACTCCCTTGTCCTCTGCCGCGTGAGGATCTTCGAGAAGACAGCTGTCTACAAACCAGGAAGCAGGGGCTCACCAGACACTGAACCCACAGGGGCCTTGATCTTGGACTTTACTGACTGCTCACCACAATGACCCCATTTTACAGGGAAAGGCACTGAAGCAGAGAGGCACGCAGCTGGTGAGCGGTGCGGCGGGGATTTGAACCTCGTCTGGTTCCAGGGCTCCCCCTCTTAGTTCATCTAAAGAACGACTCTAAAGATTGCCGATTATCAGAGGCAGAGGGAAGGGGGTGTTTGGGAGAAAAAAGCTATCTCCGTGCCCTTATGTCACTCGTGGGTCCTTTCACGACACAGAAGGCACCCAGCCCTGTTCATGGCACACAGTGGGCCTTTTGGGATGGAAGATCCCACTACTTTTTCTTGGAAGATCGGATCTGCTTCATCACAAAGGAACCGGGTTGGAGTGCCCGGCTAAAAGGGCTCTGTGGGGATAGCCCTGGCCTACTCCCTGGCTGGGCAAACTGGAAGAGGCCATTGGGTCACTTCCCCTGCAAACCCCACTACCTGGGACAGAGGTCTCTCTCAGTGTGTTGAGAGCCCTGGGTGAGGGTCTGGAGTCTGAGGACACCACGTTCCTTGAGGCATCCGGCACCCTCTCGAGCATCATGCTCTCTCCCTCTGTGTTATCCTTGGAGCCTCTGGGCCGTGGGCTCACCAGGGGCTGGGAGGGGCTCTGCCAGGTTCACAAACACCCGTCCGCCATCCAGTGGCCTCAGAACAAGGGAGCCCTCAGCAGAACTCCATAAGGTTTCCAAAAACAAGACTGGGTCCCCCTGGAATGCAGCATTCCTCCCTCCTGCTGGTAGCTGCTAGTTTATGCTAATCAGATGTATGCAAACCCCAAGTCCCCAGTGGGTCCTGGAAGGGCAGGGAGGGTCCAGCAGGCTGAGCAGAGGATGAAGTGGGCCTGTGTTCCCCTGGCTGCCCAGTCCCTGCCCTCGCCAGGCCTCCTGGAGCGGCCCCAGTTCACCTGAATCCCTGCTGGGCCAGAGGGGCTAGGCCAGGTCTTTGGTGCTGGGGAGCCTGGGGAAGGTCAAGGGGATGGGGGCTTCAGGGCACACAGGCTCTCTGGCTAGGAAAAGTCCCTGATAAGCAGATAATCACACCCACCACCCCCCTTAGGAGTCACTGTAGTTGTGAGAGTCCGAGGCTGGGGGTTGGGCGGAGGGTTGGTGTCTTGCCTGAGGACGGAAGCAGTTGGTGACGACTTTGGGGTCAGAGAACCCGGCGCTGACCTCCTGGACTGGTCCCTTAATACTGGGTGACCTTGAGCAGGGTGCTTATCTTCTGTGCCCCGGAACCCTATCTGTAAAGTGGGGGTGATACCAGCACTTCCTTCCGAGTATTGGGGGATGGAGATGCTGCACCCGGCCGGCGGGAACTCAGCGACGTTGGCCGTGGCCGTCAGCAAACCTCGAGTGGAGCTCCATCCGTCTGACTCTGAGGCCCCAGGCTCACTCTTCCCTGAGGACTCTGGGGAACAAGAAAATTTCCAAGGCTAGACCCTTTCCAGCCGAGGTCCAAGTGCAGGGTGCTGCAGGGCAGAGTTGGGGTCCCTGGGGCCCATTCTTGGCTCCTCCAGCCCCTGGGTGGACAGCGTCAGGTCATGGGAAGGACACACTGCTCAGGATCAGGGATGGGGCTCAAGCCCAGCTCTGCCATTGTCCCACCATGTGGCCTGGGGATGGCCTTTTGCTGTGAAACAAGATCTGTGCTTTGAGGGTTCTGTGGTCTGCCAAGTGGCGTGGGGCGGGGGTCGTGTGTCCCCACCTCTGCCTTTGCCTGCCTTGCTTCTGGGCGGGTCTTTCTCATCCTCTTGTCTTTCCTGCGCGCACCTGCACTGGTAGGGCCCCTGCAAGGCCCATCGCTGACTCAAGCTGAGATTCCCTGTCTTTGAACTTTGGCAGCTCCCTCATTCTGCTCCCCGATTCATCCCCCAATGCCCACTGACCCAGCTGATTTGCCCTTAGGGAAGTGCCCGACACCTGCACTGGGCAAACCTCCCTTCTGTGTGTAGGGTTTTAGTCTGCCTTTTCTGGACTCAGTTTCCCCTCCTGCGCGATGCTGGAGGTGGGACATCTGGGCAGTCCGAGGAGCTGGCAGCTGGGTCATCCTCGTGGGGACATTTCCTGACCTCTGGCTCCACAAGGGAGCCCAGAGACCGGGGATGGGCTTCGTTGGGCTTCTGGAACCAGTAGAACCCCAGCAATCAGGTGATTCCAGGTGGCCCCTCAGGAGGTCTGGACCTGCAGCCAAGAAGAATTAATTTAAATTTTCCATGGAGGGGCTGGCTCCCAGTCCTGGCCACATGAATTATTTTGGGGCACCTAGTCAGGGCTCTCTGTCCTCATCCAAATAAACTGCCCCCCACCAGGGAGGCCTGGAAATCCCCCACTCACCCTCATTCATCACTCCGCTTGGCTCCTTGGCCGGTCAGTGGCCGGAATCCGGCAGAGGCCTCGGATTCCCTAAGCCCGGGCTGGGTGGCATGAGCTCAGGATCCTGGTGTCCTGCTCTATGGATGGCAGTGTGGCCTCTGGGCCGAGGAGGGGCATCCTGAACCAAAGTAAATTAAAAACAAAAATAAAATAACACAAAGGATCCCAGTGTCACTTGGCTGTGAGGCCTCGGCGGTGTGTGACGGGCCATTCCAGGTAGCTCGAGACCAGGAAGAAAGCCATTTCCCTGTCGGCCGATGACAAATGCAGACACAGCCCATGGGACGGGACAAAACAACTCTGGAATTTTCCCTCTGGAAGTGCTTTAGGCCTTGCGTAGTTGGCTCCAGATAAGTGTCCGGGTGCCTGGGGGTGCCTCTCCCTCTTGGCTTGGCTGCCCCAGTGGGGGACTCGTTACCCTACTGCTAGCTCTGGGTCCTGCCTGGAGACCGACGTGTTCCTGGCTCACCTGGGAGAGCCCGAAAAGGTCTGGCTGGCCTCCTTCAGGGCCTTGCAAATATTCCAGGGTAGCATCCTCAAGAAAAGGCTGTTTTAGGGGGTCCCTCACAGAGGACGGCTTTGATGATCCCCTCAAACCCGACCCCAGCAGTGGGACAGGGAAGGGACCGGGCTCGGAGGTGGGGCCGGACCCGTTTGTCTCTGTTAGGAAAACAGCCCGGCAGCAGCCGCTGCTTTCTGAACCCGCTGTAGAATCTTTGTTGATGTCCTGACCACCCCGCGGGGCAGGTTCTTGCCAAGCATTTGCTGGTAAACAGGAGCTCTGAAAACAGAGGCAACTGCCACAGTTCCCCCTGGTTGCTGGGACTCTCCAGTGGCCGGGGTGTGAACACCTCCACTGCAGCCGGCTGAGACCGTTGCTGAGCACGGGGAGGGGTGCAGGGGCCGGGCCGGCCTCCCAAGCCGGTGGGGGTCTGCTTCAAGCCCGCCGCTGGCCTGTTCGCTTCTCTCCCAGAACATGGGCTGGGGAGCAGTCGTGATTTGCAAACACAGATGTGTGAGGAAGGCAGTGTTCGTTCTGTTTTCTGGACTGACCCAAATTCCTGTTTAGTGTCTTCGGCCCCAAAGTCACGAGAACATCACCACCTAGTAGTCACTGTTGGTCCCCTAGCCTCTGGGTTGCCTAAAGTCTGGGCGTTTAGGTGGCCCTGGGACACTGCGCCATGAGACCCTGACATTGTCACTCTGTGTCTCTGTTGTCCTTGTTCTTGTCTACTCCCTGCGGGGTCCTGCTGGGTCTTCCCTTGCTCCTGATCACAGTGTCCTGTGGAGACTCTCCCTGGGTCCCTGGATCATTGTTCTGCCTGTGCCTCCAAGGGCACAGGGGAGACATGGTCCTGCACCTGCCCCTCTGGGGAGAGAGCGCTCGGGGCACTTGCCAGGGGGCGGAGGGCCGTGTCCTTGGCTCCGGCGCCAGGCAGTAAGTACCTCTGCTCTCGGCTGATCCTGGGTCCCTCCCTCTGTCTTAGCTCTCCAGAGCCATGTGGTGAACTCTGACTGCAGCACAGAGGCCCAGGGACCCCCAGCCTCCCAGCTCCCACCACGGCTCCTGGCCTGCCTCCTCTGTCGCTTAGAAGTCCACCTGCTCTTAAGGCTGGGGGACTCCTCTGGCTCAGTGCGCGGGCTTCCCCATTTTCTGTACTCAGAAGCCAAGGAATTGGACTCCTGTGTTGTCTGCATTCTTCTGTGTTATTCCCTAGGTCAGCAGCACACCCAGCTGCCCCGTGGGGACTGGAGAGGAGGCACGGCATGGCGGGAGGCAGGGTGGGGACCCAGGAAATTCCAGGGAGAGAGGCACTGGTAGGTATTTGAACATGTTATCCTTCCACGTGCTGACAAGGAAGTAAACACAGAGAGGTTAAGTGACCTGGCCCAGGTCGACCAGTAGGTCGGAGGTGGAGCGATCAAACCCAAGTCCTTGCCCCTGGCTGCATAGAAAGCCACTAGCAAGAGCATCAAAGAGACTGAGCTTGTACCTTGGTCCAGATGGGGGATGGTGGCCTAGAGAGGAGAAGGAACTTAACTAACAGGTGTGCAGATAAGGGGGATCAAAGGGCGGGCTCCGTCTCTGTCTACTGCCCGCCCCGTGGAATGAGCAGTTGCCCACCATCCCGGGGAGGCCTCCGAAGTCTTGAGTGGGGAGAGAGGAGCACACCATGAAGGCAGCTGCAGGTGCCTGGCTGCCTCCTGGCTGTGTGGCCTCAGGCAGGGCTGTGCCCTCTCTGGACATTTGCTGGAGGTGCTTGGAACACAAGGAGATCAGGGGGGCAGGGGGAGGCGGCTTTTCTCGAGGCAGCTTGTTTCTCCTCCTGGCCTCTCCTGGGTGTCTGGGCTGGAAACAGAGTCATGACCCGCCCCCTCCACCCTGGCTCCACCCTCTTCTTTTCTAACCCTCTCAAACATACATAGGAAACTTGCAAGTACAGCACCAAAAGCTACGCCCCTTAACCATGGGAAGTTAAGTTGTTCCAGTGCAGACCCAGCCCTTTGATAGTTAGTGTCTCTTTCCTGCCTGCAGGGACCTTGTCCCCACAAATAACGCTGATGAAGTCCCCCAGATCCACTGACCGGGGTCCGCCTGCCTGCCTGCACCTCGCCCCCCGACCCCCGCATTTCGCAGGGAGGGACCTTGAGACCATGTAAATTGGCCCTTACTCATCCAACTTTTAATTCGTTTGTTCGTTTATTCACGTCAGCAAGGACTTAGGGTTTCCACAGCGAGGACTGTGTTCAGGGCATGAGAGCGTGTTACTCACGATTTTTTATTTTGCTGCTCCAAAGGTGCTGGCGAGGCCTTTCTCTCCAGAGGCCGTCTTCCCGTGTCCCCGTCATTCTCGAACACTTCCTAACTTCCTGGCACCAAAAGACGTTCTGTTACCTCGTTCCATCCCTGGCCCAACCCTGGAATCAGTCGTTTCTTCAAGGAAGGGTCTCGAGTTTAAGTTGGCGGTGTGGTTCCCACATGAGGGGGAACAGTGTGTGTAGGCGCCGAGAGAGTTTATTTATGAAACACAACATTAAAAAACCCCAGGTGTTTTATAACTGTGTTTGGGCTGTTCTTCATTTTTTTCTTTTTTAAACACACTAGAAGCTTTCAAAACTGGGTGGGTGGGAGTCGTGGGACTGTGCCCTGGGCCTCTCGTGGTCTCCACTTGGCCTCCCAGCCCATGGGGCCCGCGGGCTCCACCTGGCCCCTCCCGGCCTGGCCAGCTCAGCTGAAGCCCAGAGGGGTGTGAGCCAGGCCGGGGGTCCTGCCAGAGCAAACACAGCCTCTGCGCATGGCCAAAGGCAACAGCCCTACGTCAATATGAGCTCGTGCGGAACAGGTCCAGGGACCGGGCCGTTTGTCCCCTGTGGTTTCTGGGAGGGAGAAGGAGAGGCGGACTCAGGTGCTCAAAGGAGCCCTTGATGTCACTGGGCCCAGCTCCGCCTGTGGGGCCGGGGGAGCTGGGGCCTGGAGGTGGCCGGGACCGGCCTTGGGTCACAGTGTGAGCTGTAGGACCAGCCGTCAGAAGAACATTCATGTCTCCATGCTTTTCCTTTTGCGGGGGCGTGGTGTCTCTGCTTCTCCTCCTGGGGCTTCCGGGAGATGGCAAAAGGCAGGTCAGCGAGCATGGGAGTGGGAGTTAGGAATCCCGAGTTCTAGTCCGTTCCACTGTGGGGCCCCGGGACTCCTCCCCTCGTTCCGTCACACACCCCCTCTCCCAGGACACGGCCCGCTCTGAGCTTCACAGCGTCCACCGCAGTAAATCAGGTTCTCGAACTCAAGAGTTGGGGGGCAGGCGCAGAAGGTGGGTGTGTGATGGGAGCTGCTGTGGGGCGCCGGCCGGGGCGAGGGCCGTGGGATGGGAAGGTGTGTGTCCCGTGCCAGAGCACCCTCAGTGCCACAGGGACAGGAATTGCGGGCTTTGCCGGCCTTTGCTGGTCCCCCGATTGTTTGCTCGAGTAGCTGGCTTGAGGCAGAAGGACGGACCCCTGCTTTCTGTCCCCGTCATAGGACTGTAGTGGAGATGGAGGGCTGGCCGGGGCTGCAGCACCCAGGCCCAGGGAAACCCTGCCATGAGCTCTGCAAGCCTCGGCTGACGCATGGGCCGAGAGGCAGGGAGTGGGCCGGGCCAGCCTGGAAATGATGTGGTCCCTGTTCCAGCCTTTGTGTGGGGCCAGCTGTGGGGCTGGGCACCTGGCCCGCCCACCTCCTGCCTCATCTGTGGGCCCTTGGCCTCCTGTCTCCCAGCTCTGGATGCTTCTCCCACCCACCCTCCTGCCCTGAAGGAGAGCCATGGGCCACCAACCACTGTCCTCACCCTGGCCCAGGCTCCCTGATCCCCCCACCAAGCCCTTGAAGAAGCCAGGAACAAGCTTCTGCTCATCCTCAGCCTGCATTCGAGCCCCAGCTCTCTCACGTACTGGCTGGGTGAATTATTCAACCTCTCAAAGCCTCAGTTTTCTCATCTGTAAAATGGGAATCCAGTCCTGCTGGTTTCACTGGGTGGTAGTAACAATTGCCAAGTAAGGTAAGTCTGTGTGTTACAAAGCAGGGGCTCAGTACAAACCCCTCCTCTCAAGCTTGGCTCCCAGGCTACATTCAAGACTCAGGTCTCAGTCCATCAGAGCCTGGCTGGAGGTATTCCTCCTCCTGGAGGTCTTCCCTGATTGCCACAACTCAGGCTGAACTCCAGCCACCAGACGCAAAGAATAAAGAGCTCGGCAGTGGGTAGAGATAAGGAGCAGGAAGGGAGCTTGGTGAGCATCTAGGGCGGGCTTCTCAATCTGACTCTTAGAGAAGAGGAGGGTGCACTGTGGCCTAGGAGCCGAGCTGGTTCTGGAGGTCCCTACTGTTCCTCTTTGTACAATCTCTCTGCTTTTTCTGTTTAATATCCTTCCACAAGTAGCCACTGAATACCCATGGCAGGGGAGATGTCTGATTTCATACAACGTGTAAACTGAGGCACGGAAAAGTAAGTCAGGACACAAGGTGAGGAAAACAGAAGTGGCTTCTTGTACAATGCTCTTTCCCGCACAGCACGTGGCCTCCTGTGTATCTGTTACTCCTTCCCTTCCAGGAACCCAGGCAGCCTGTGGACACACATAATGGATACCAACTCCGTGTCTAGCTTCTCCCTTGCCCGACTCAGCCTCCACTCCAGACTAACACACAAGCAGAAAGAAGAGACAATATAATCAGGGCCTGAAAAGTGGTACAAACCAGGGCACACAAGTAACTGAGAAGAGGAAATGACACAGAAACAATGGCATAAAAGTACTAGAAAAAAGCCAGGTAGGAATAGTTTTATAACCTGACATTTTAACAGATACTATAACCTAAAATATCAATACATTCAAGGATTCTTTAAAAATGGTGAAAAAAACTCATTGGCAAGCCAAAAGATAAACTCTGTGAACATACTTGCAACTTACATTACTGACAAAATATTAACTTCCTTAATATGTAAAGAGTACCTTCAAATCAACAGGAAACAGATCACCAATGAACAGAAAAAAAACAGACAAAGGATACAGACAGTTTATAGAAAAAGAAACACAAATGGCTCCTAAACACATGAAGATAGTCTTAACTTATAAAATGAATTGACTGCAAGGCAAGCCATTTTTTCATCTATCATACTGGTAAAGATTCAAAGTTTGATAACTCACTGTGTTGGTGAGGATGTGGGAAACGGGCGCTCTTACATTGCTTGTGGGAGTATATGTCAGTTCAACCTCTGTGAAGAGCAATTTGTCCTTAATGATCAAAATTGGCCTGTCCATGTCCTTTAACTGAGTAATTCAGCTTTTAGGGGTTTGTCTCACACATGTCCCTGAACAGTGTGAAATTGATGCATATACAATGGCATCTATTGTCGTAGTAGATATGCTACTACATTTCTGGTAATGGTATGTATATGGCTGTGTTTGTATACGCATAGTAATCTCCGGAAGGAAACACCGGAAACCAGGTAATAGTGTTGCCCCAGGAGAGGGTGATGGGGTAGATATTGGGTTGGGGGGGATGAATGCTCATTTTTCATTTTGTATTCTTTTCTGTTCTTTAAATTTTATATCATGTGCCTTTGTTATCTATGCAAAATCAATTAAAAAAATGAATGGCAGGGCGCCTGGGTGGCTCTGCTGTTTGGGCATTGAACTCTTGATTCCAGTTCAGGTCATGATCTCAGGGTCATGACATGGAGCCCTGTGCCAGGCTCGCACATACACACACTCTCTCTCTAAAATAAATTAAATCTTTTAAAAAAAAAGTGGGGGGGGGGCCTGGGTGGCTCAGCTGGTTAAGGGTCTGCCTTTGGCTCAGGTCATGATCTCAGGGTCCTGGGATCAAGCCCGCTTTGGGCTCCGGGCTCAGCCAGGAGTCTGCTTGTCCCATTCCTGTCCCTCTGCCTCTCCCTTTGCTCGTGCTCTCTCTCTTTCTCTTAAATAAATAAACAAAACCTTTTTAAAAAAGTGAATGCTCTCCCCCACCCCACTGCCTGCCTTTCTGCCTACTTGTGATCTCTGTCTGTCAAATAAATAAATAAAATCTTGAAAAAAAAAAAAGTGAATGGCAAGGATAGTCCTTTACCCATAGGGAGAAGGGTTAAGAAAGCAATGTCAGCCGGGGCACCTGGGTGGCTTAGTGGGTTAAGCCTCTGCCTTCAGCTCAGGTCATAATCTCAGAGTCCTGAGCAGCATTAGGAGGCCTCATGGTGTGGAGGAAAGTATAAAGCACTTCAAGCCCAAACCTCAATTCTGAAGGTACTCGCAGCGAACCAGTTCACCACGGGGATCCTCAGTTTCTTAGTCTGTACAATGGGGACAAGAACAGCATGTTCACAGGGTGAGATGAGACGAGGCATGTGGCAGGCCGACCCTCTCGAGGTGCTCTGCCAAGGTGCCCCTTCAGCAGTGCCCGCTGCCATCTCTGGAAAAACCCTCCAGAGCAGAGCTCGGCGCCCCCCCGGCCCCCCACTCCTGCCCTCCCCAGCAGGAGCACACAGCCGAGCTGCTCAGCAAAGCGGCTGAGGGGTGGGGTGGAAAATGTCAACATCAGATTAGCCCCATGGGAAATAGCACACTTGTCCAACCACAAACACCCCCACGTTTCCCTCCAGTGTAGTGGGGTTTTAGGGGAATGGGGTGGAGCCGAGGCCGGTGAAGCCGTGACATCTTTAGGCTTGTATCCCTGGGCCCTCAGAGCCGAGGTATCTTTGGGGGGTGGGGGACTGCATGTGCGGGGGCTCTGGGCCTCCTAGCTGCGCCCCTCTATAGGATCCGGAAGACCTCAGAGGAGGTCCTGGCTTTCCTGCCCGGGCGCAGACACAGGGACAGCCTCTGCTGTCCTCTTAGTGGCTGCTGAGAAAGGGTCCTACAGGCCATGGGGAGCCGCTGAAAGTTCTTGAGCCGGAGAGGGTGTGTTCAGAATCAGCCTTGAGGAAGTATGTCTGGCAGTGGGGAAAGGGGTTGGGTTGGGGGAGGGATAGATGCCTCATAGAGCGGGGGATGGGGGTCGGGGTAGTGGAGGAAGGAGAAGCAGACACGTGCTGAGTGTGGAACCCGAAGCAGGGTTAATCCCACGACCCTAGTTGAAACCAAGAGCTGGACACTCGTCCAACCAAGTCACTCAGGCGCCCCCATTATCTTAATCTTTATAGTGATTTTGCAAGAAAGGCCAACCTACTGCCGTACCCATTTTACATGTGAGGAAACCGAGAGAGGTGGTGAGCCTGGCCCTAGGCTGCACCGCTTAGCAGGGTCAAAGGTGAGAAGTGAACCGGGTTTGCCTCCTTCAAGGGTCTGTGGATTTCCCCCACCCCTGACACCCCTCTAACTGAGGGGACAGCTATTTTAAGACCACAGGTGCCATTTCGATGATGCCTTTTACTAAGAAGTGGTATTGTTACCCGTCCGTGTGCCGCTCTTACTAATGTGACTAACCCTGGCCTTTGCCTCCCGCAGCTGGGTTTTGGCCGGAGTCACGGGAGCTGCCACCTGGGGCCCGGGCTGGCCCCAGGCTTGAGGCGGCCCCAGAGAGGCAAGAGGCCCCTGCTCCGACTTCTACGAGTGGGGGGCCGAGATCTAGCGGTCACCTGGTGCACGTAGCGGCCGCTGGCCTACAGCACCTCACTGGCTGCTTGTCTTGTTCGTGGTTCCATCCCCAAGGCCTGGCTCGGGGCTCGGCAGGTGGTGGAGACTCAGTGGCTCTCGTTCAAACAAGCGGTGCCGTCACCCGTCATGTTCGTGCACTTGCACTGTCCCCGGGAGGGGACACCCGAGCAGACCCGGCCTTCGGGCCTGTGTGGCTGTGGCGGGGTCTGAGCAGGGGTGTCTTATCAGGGCAGCCTCATGAGCCAGTGGGGACATGGGGCACCGTGCAGAGTCTGGGGAGGGTGAGGTATGTGGCCTTCGGGGCGAGCACGTGTCCTAAGTGGTCTCCTCGTTTGTCTAGTGTCTTTCACTGTTGAACGACATGCAGGTATGTGTCTGAGAGCTGGGATTGTCACCCAGCCCGGGCTGCTCTTATTGCACAAGTGTATACCGATGGCAGCTTCTGAGGCTACAACTATACACGGAATCGTCCACCTGTTTCTCAGACAGTCACAGGTGGGCAGAGGGCCCCGAAGCCCAGGTCTGACAGCAGGTCCAGCCCCTCAAGCCCCTGGGCCAAACAAACACGTTCCTGGCTCCCAGAGCCGGCCCAGCCCAGGGACTGCTTCTCTGGCCCCGGCCTCTCTCCACAGCCAAGTCCTAGGGAGGAGGTAGTGGCTGGGCCCTGGCCATGGGCACGGAGAAAGGCAGAAGGATCTGGGGGGTGGGAGGGACACCATATCCACCGCGCTTGGTGACTGGCAGGAATGGGAGGCAGGGGCGCGGAGACAGGGATGCTGTGCAGGGGGGCCGTACCCAGAGGGCTTGACATTCCAGGGCATTCAAGGCACATGGAGTGTGAGGTGGACGCAGGGCTGTGTTGGGGGCGGTGGTGGTGGGTCAGCGGCCGACCTGAGCCGTCGACTACCGTGGCTGGGGTCACCAGAACAGGTTTGGTGGCCCTGGGGCAGCATCATGATACAGTGGTGGCCGCATCATGGCCTGGCTTCCCGACCTGCCGAGGGCTGGGCCTGGTGCCGGCAGCCGGAGGTCTCGGCCACAATCGGCCTCTTCAGCCTGCAGCTGGCTGGGGACCGAGCTTTCAGCCGTTGGTGGAGATTTATTGGTGGCCCTTAAAGGGTGGCAGTCAAGAGGCCTGGGCCAGCCCCCCGGGGGCCCTCTGAGCCCTTTACTCAGCACCAAGGAATCTGAGGCCTGTGACACAGGCTGGTCAGGCCAGAGGGTGTTCAGACGTGGGGTACAGCTGCTCAGAGGCGCTGACCTGCCTGGCCCGGGGGCCTGACCGAGGGGTGCCAGGCCTCTGAGAGTATGGCTGTGACTCCTTCCTCCATGTTGCAGACGGGATTCTAATAAGAGGGGACTGTCCCAGGGCCCACCAGGTCTGTTCTGGTGAGACCGGAAGTCGGCCTAGCTCGGGCCACAGAGCGAAGTGAAGGTTATCCCTCACAGACGTGGCCTCGTTTCTGTGGGTCCTTGGTACTGTCCTCCCACCAGAGTCTTTTTTTTTTTTTTTTTTTAAAGATTTTATTTATTTATTTTATTTATTTATTTGTCAGAGAGAGAGAGGAGCGAGAGTGAGCACAAGCAGACAGAGTGGTAGGCAGGGGCAGAAGCAGGCTCCCGGCTGAGCAAGGAGCCCGATGTGGGACTCGATCCCAGGATGCTGGGATCATGACCTGAGCCGGAGGCAGCCGCTTAACCAGCTGAGCCACCCAGGCGTCCCCTCCCACCAGAGTCTTCAGGGACCCTGTCTGTCTTGTCCGTTGCTGTGTCCCACAAGACCTGAAAGTCTTGTGTCCCACAAGACCACAAGTCTTTCAGGGAATGGATATTCAAGGATATTCAATGAAGAAAACCTGGCAGGGTTTCCTTTTCTCATATGACAAAGCATCTAGAAGGAGTGGGTTAGGGCTGGTGCAGAGGCTTTGTGACACTCTCAGGGCCCAGGGCTCTGTCTCTCTCCCTCCGTACCCTTGAAGTATGGCTTCTGTTCTCATGCTTCCAGAATAGCTGCCGCCGCTCTAGGCATTGTGCCCGCATCCCTGGCAGGAATCCAGGCATTA
The DNA here is from genome assembly GCF_022355385.1 of Mustela nigripes. Classification (NCBI taxonomy): domain Eukaryota; kingdom Metazoa; phylum Chordata; class Mammalia; order Carnivora; family Mustelidae; genus Mustela; species Mustela nigripes. The sequence goes on along the minus strand of NC_081570.1, from coordinate 22,718,662 downwards.
GGAACGAGGGTAGAAGGGCAGGTACTTGTGGGATCTGTCCCTTCTTCATCAGGACAGCTATAGATTTCCAGGAAGGCCCTTCATAGTTCATTGGCCAGAGCCATATATAGCAGTTCTCTCTCTGCCTTTCTCTTTCTTTAAACCTCTTCCAGGGCCTTGGCCCTTAGAGGGACCTGTCATTTTTGTTGTTTGGTTGTTGTTGTTTTTATTTGATTAAGTGAAAATCCCCTGTCTGGGGGAAATGCCCCAGTGAGTTCATTCGTTACTGTGGTGTGAATGGCAGGTGTGCGACTTGAGCACAAACTGTTCAGGGACGTGGATCTCTGAGGTGCTTTCCAAGGGCATGGTTAACAGCTGGGAGGAGGGAGGCACTGGGATTCGGTGGCGGGGCGTTGGCTGGCACGGCCCTTCGTTCTGCTTGCGGCCGGCACCGTCTCTGACCGTGGCGCCGCGCCGCGTCGTGGAGCCCCCTGCCCAGGGGCTTTCTGCCTGCATGGCCCCTGGCAGCTTCCCAGAGCAGTATAGGGTGTGATTAGGCCCCTGGGTGCAGCCTATGACGGGTCAGTCATAGGAGAGCCTGTTCTCCCTGGCGGGCTGTTCTTGCCAGGATGACCCTCTGAGGTCCAGGCCTGGCTTCCTTCCGCAGGAGAGGGGTGTAGGGGAGCTACCTCAAGGCTGCGTGGGCAGGCCCCTGGGGAACAGGTAGGGTTGCAGGGGATGGACAGGGGAGAGAGGTCTGGGTGGTTTCTCGTGTTTTCCATGCCACTGACCTTGGCCCTGTAGGTCCCAGCTCCAAAACTCAAAAGTGGGGAGGAGGTGGTGAGGGTAGCCAGGAGCTGATCACAGGACCGTGGTGGGGCAGGAAGCTTGACCCTTGTACAGGGTGAGCTGCATAGGGCACTTGGGAGCACCCCCAGGAAGAGAGCCCCCAAACGACCCCTTGTGGCTGCATCACCCATGGGCCTCCCCATAGCCGTCCCCAGGCAGGCACGACCCACATGCGGGTTCTGCTGCTGGCCTACTGTGTGTCCCTGGGCAGGCCCCCGACCTCTTGGGCCTGCCAAGGGGCTGATAAACACCTCTTCACCCCCTTCCTCTCCAAGCCGGGACTGGGGGAAGCTCAATTGAGTTACAAGTTGGGAAAAGGGTTTAGTGACTGATCTGAGCAATAATCCTATCAGTATAGCTCCCCCGCGTTGAGTCCTTACTGGGAGCTGGGCCCTCCTAAGTAGTTCAGGTTAATTGAAAGGATGAGACTCCCCAGCTCTCTGTCTAAATATGAAAGCCGGTAGAGTCCTGGCGGGTTTTATTTTTACCTCCAGGCATGTGGGGGAAGAGAGAGGTCCCAGAGATGTTCTTTGGGCTTCACAAAGAAAGCTCACATGTAACTACCTTTGAGGAAAGTGAGATGTCCGTGGAAACAAGAATAGAGTGTGGCAGCAGATTAGGAAGCAAGACAAGACGTTTTGGGGATGAAAGGTGACCTTGGAGGAAGGGGGAATCCTGGCAGATGCCCTTGTCAGAAGGGACACTCAGGAGGACAACTCTGCCGGCAGGTGCGTCCCTGCTGGCTGGCCACTGCAGGAACACGGAGCACTGCCCTTCTCCTTATCTGGACTTTTGAAGGTCTCCAGTTTGCAAGCTCTCCACCAGCTGGCAAAGAAGTTAGAAAGAAGTCTGGAGAAGCCCAAAATGTGTCATTTGTCATGGAAAAGCGCAGAAGAGGGGTGAGGGGAGTGGGAGGGTTGCCACCCCCACAGACATGTCCTTAGTTCATCCTTGCAGATGATGAGATGGGTGTGCTCATGGTCTGATAAGTGGCAGGAGGGAAACTGAGGCTCAGAGAAGTCCGTGACATGCCCAACGTGGGAGCCGTGGCTTCTGTGGTGTGTCCAGGAGACCCAGGGTCCAGGGAGGGCCAGGATGCCTTTCCTGTCACGGCTGTCACAAATGACCATAAGCTCGGCAGGCTGAACAACACAACTTTATTACTTGACTTCTCTGGAGGACAGAAGTCCAAAATGGCTCTCTCGGGGCTAAAACCAGGCTGACATCAGGTATGGGCGGGGTGCGTCCGTTTCAGACAGGGAAACTCTGCTCCCTTCTCCATCTTCAGGGACAGCAAATTAGCATCTTCTGATCTGTCTGCCTCCAGTATTCCTGCCTCCCTCTTTCACTTATGATTACTTTCTTGATGATGATTATGATTGCAGTTTGATGGTTCCTGTTGATTATATTGGGCCCTGGATATTCCAAGATCATCTTCCCGTCTGGATTCTTAACTTAATCACACCTGCAAAGTCCCTTTACCATGTCAGGTCACATAGATTCTCAAGTTCCTGGGAGGGCATGTGGGTCTCTTTATTCTGCTGATCTCAGTGGCCTTGGTGAAGGGGTCTGACATTTGGGATAACAAGCATCCCTTCCTCAGGAGGGTGGGAGGAAGGGGCTTCCATCCCATAGGGACTGACTGAGCCTCCCCTTCCCACCCAGGGCCCCACATGTACCGGAGGCAGGCTACTCATTGCGGGAACTAAGGATGGATCAGAACTCCAGGGCTTCGGGGAGGGAGAGGGTGGCCAGGACCCAGCCAGGATCAGGTGGATCAGGATTCAAGTCCAGACTGTGCCTCTGCCCAAGGGCCTGAGGGGAGGGAGTGGGGGTGAGGAGCAGGCTGGCCCCGGGAAGAGAAGGGAGGAAATAAACAAACCTCCTCTCATCCTCATCAAGGATGAGGACCCTCTGCCTCTGTTTTGCAGATGGGGAAACAACAGCTCAGAGAGCTCAAGCACTTTGTCTGAGATCACACAGCTCCTGTGAGCATTCCCAGTGATGCCCACGCTGGCGCTGGCTGTTTACTCCACCTGCTCGCCCCCTGGCCTGCAGCCGGCTTGGTATTTTTCTTTAAACCGACTTGCTTTTTTATTTAAATGCATCTGTTTTAAAAAGGGACTTTATATTATACTCATAAATGGAAAATCACAAAATTCATGGGCTAGTTATGTCTATTTTTATAATGCACATTAAAATGAATTTATTACCATAAAAATGAAAAGTGTTCATCCATATACCATACAAAATGGCCTCACATACCAGCAGTGGGTTCTGGCACTCTCTCTGGGAACTGGCTCTACACCTGCTTCAGTTTTCACCAAATCATAATGTTATTCATGGCTCTCGTTTATTATAGTATTAAATTTTCAAGTGGCTTCCCAGCTCCATTACCTCCAGACTCCCTAGCATGGCCTCAGGGCCCTTCTGGCTCCTGCATTTCTCATTTCCTGACACTCAGGTCCTGCTGCGCTTGGGCAAAGCCGGACTTCCCTTGCTGTGTTGGCTCCCCTGCCAGCAGGTGCCAGGATTTGAACCCAGGCAGCGAGCTTTGAGCCCACACGCCGAACCAGGACGCTGTACCTCCTTTCTGGGATGTCTGGTCCCAGTAAGGCCTGTGATGCAAATAAAGAGGCTTGAAAGCGAGGTAGGGAAGGGATTGGCAGGGTCGCCCAGGAGCCACAGGCTTACGGGGTCCCTCTTGGTCTCATAGGCAAACAGAGAAAGGTTTGATCACGCCTACCTGCTCAGTGATGTAGGTCCAACAGCACAATTCCTGCCCAGGGCGAGGAGCCTAGAGACCTTTTATAACCTCTCCAGGGCAGAGATGACTAGAAGCCGTAGTGGCCAATCCTAAGTCCCTGACCTCGTGCGGGAATGGGACTTCAGGTCCCCCATGTTCTCTTGAAGAAGCTGTATGTTGCAAGAGAGCTCTGTGTCTGGGCAGAGCGGACTTGGAGAGATTTCCCAAGTGCCTCATACTCCTTTCTTTTCCTGCAGTACGGATAATTCATCACTCGAGAAGGGAGTAGAGGCCCCAGTGTAGCCTGATAATAGTCATGCTTTATTAATTCCACTTTTTCCCAAGAGTAGGGGTGTGGGGGGGTAGATCCCTGATTGCATGGGAGACTCAGGGGGTCTGGAGACCCCCAAAGAGATGCTTGGCGGAGGGTTTCCCAGATTGCTGTGAGGCCTTAAGGAGCCAGCTGTGGGGAGAGCCTAGCCCCGGGCCTGATGCATGATGGATGGATTTGCTCAGTAATTATTCTTCTGTCCTGCTTCGGACGGAACTCAGGAAGTGTGTGCTTCCATCAGAGGCTGGGGATGGAGTGAAGAGAACCGCTCCAAGGGGCCGCCTCTCGAGCCAGTCAGCCCCTCTTCAGATCCCAGTTCCTCCACACGCTAGCTGTGTGACTTTGGACAAATCAATTCCCCTCTCTGGGCCCTGGTCTCTTCATCTGGAAAACAGGGTTAGTCATAGTCCCTTCCTCAAGGGACTGAGGGGAGGGTTACAACAATCCACCCAGGATAATGCTTAGGACGTGTGCGGAACACGACATGGGAGCTACATGGGCCTCCAGGCGGATCTGGGTTTGAATCCTGCCACCGGCACTAACTGCGATGTGACTTGGGGTGATGGTCTTGACCTCTCCAGACCTCCGTTTCTCTGTCTGGAAGTGGGTTTGGTAAAGGCTGCTTCCAGAAGTGATGGGAGCATCCCGTGAGCAGGGCATGTGTCTGCTTGGCTACCGAATGGCGGGGTCCTGAGGGGCAAGAACCTGCCTTCTCCAGGGAGGCCCTCCTCCCCGGGGGTGGGCAGTGGGTCAGCTGCAGGGCTCTGGAGGCAGGCTGTGGCCCTTCCTTGCTGCCCCGCCCCCATGGTGACGAGTGGGGGCCCCTGCCTGTCTGAGGGGCAGGAAGGAAGTGAGGAGGGCAGTTTGCAGCTTCCCCTTTTCTGCCCTGCCCCAGGCGCTGGGTTCTCCCTGTCAGTGCCTAGGAGCAGGGGACAGCGGCACCATGGCCCCCCGTACGCCTGCCGTCCACCAGACCTGCTGCTGCTTTAACGTCCGCATTGCCACCACTGCGCTGGCCATCTACCACATGGTGAGTGTGCAGACAGGCGTGGGGAGGCTGTGTATGCGTGTGTGTGTGTGTGTGTGTGTGTGCATGTGTGTGTGTGTACGTGTGCACGCACGGGTGTAAATGAGAGGGCCCCCATCTACGGAACTCCCCACCATGGGAGGACCACCGCCCACCACTGGGCCTCAGTCTCCCCCTCTGCCTAACAGGGGAGGGGGCTCTGCAGCCACAGCCGGGGAGGAACAGGGGTGGGAGAAGGGGCCTCCTTCTAAGTGAATGGAACTCACTGTTTTCCCCCAAGGCTCAGTTTCTGCCGCTGTAAAATGGGATGACTTAGCATCCACAAGGTTCCAATGCAACAGCAGCTGGGAAGGGGCTGTGGAAGGCAGGCAGGTCTGAGGACCCAGACCGCTTCTGGAGTTGGATCCGCTTCTTCCCCAGTGGGGGCCCTGGGCGTTTTGGTTGGGGAGGAAGGCGGGACTCCCTAGCAGGGAGTGAGGGGGCTGGAGCCTCTGGTTGGTAGCCTGGCACCCCACGGCCTTCTCTCCACCAAAGGAAACTTGCGATCTTGTGCTATGGGTAGGACGGCTTGCCTGGCCCACGCTCCGGAGAAGCGGCCCAGCGGTTCCCCTTGGGAAGCTGGTGTGCACAGCCCCAGCATGGAGCCTCTATCTTCTCTGAATGTAGGGAGATACTGGGTGAGCCCCAGCCCCCTGGGGCCAGAGGCTCCCCACTCTGTCTTGGTGGGTGAAGGTTGGGGTCTCTGTCCGGACCATCTCCCTGCACCCCCACCCACTGTACCACTCTGAGCCACACCCAGCTCCCCCAGGGCCTGTGGGTAACCGTTTTCTCATGAGCCTAGAAGGGCTTCCTCAAAATTAGCCTAAATCTGGCATTCTGTGGTGGGTGTCTGTGACCTGTTTCAGCCTGGCTGCACCTGCCTTCTGCTTCGGGGAAGGTCAGGCAGGGCTGTGGCCAGAGCACGGCCTCCCGAGGGGCATCAGCTCACAGCCTCTGGGTGCACGCATGTGTGCAAGTCCTGGCCTCGCTGCTTCCTAGCTGTGCGGCCTCGGGTTGCTTACCTAACCTCTCTGAACCCCAGTTTCCTCACTGAAAATAGTACTACGTCTCTGATAGGGCTGCTGAGAGCATCAAGGGAGTTCATATCTACAAGGCTCAGAGCAGTGCCTGACGGAGAGGAAGTGTTTGTTATCGGTGTGCGTCAGACCCAGCGCCCATGGCCGCGTAGCCAGAGTTAAGCTGTCAGACCCCAGAATGCTGGCTTGGGGAGTTGCTCAGAGGCTGTCTTGCCTGGCTCCAGCCAGAGGGGTGACCCTGAGAGATGGCGAGGGCACCTTGGCTGTCCCCACCCCCAATCCTTAGGGCCTCTTTAAGCTCTGAGATAGCATAATGTTCTCTGGAGGACAGTGATGGACGCAGAGGGTCCCTGTGGGAGGTGGGCCCAGGTCAGACCCCAGCTCTGCCACTAACTGGCTGTGTGACCTGGGATGACTTTTTCTCTTGGGCCTCAGTTTTCCCTTTAAGAATGATGGAGGGTGTCAGGGGACTGGCCCTGGGGGTTCTAACTCCATCCTGTTTGCGGGCTGGACAGGTCACGGAAAGGAGGGCGGTGGCACAGACGGTCGGCGCTGACCTGGGGGTCCCATCCTGGGTTGGCTCTGGCTTCTGCTGATTGTTGCCACCAAGGAGTAGTGGGCCCGGGAGCTGCTCTTCTGACACCTTGGGAAGCAGGAAACACAGGCTTTTATGCTGCATTTTCTGATATGTTTCTGCATTGGTGACTGATTCGAGATGGAAAGAAATTCCCGTGCTGGCCAGACAGAGTCCATACGCAAGCCATGTGGGCCAGCCGCTGTCTGTCTTGCGTGGTGCAGACTTGGGGACCCTTGAGGTTTCTTCTTCTTCTTCTTCTTTCTTTTTTTAAAGATGTTTTTATTTATTTATTTGGCAGAGAGACAGCAAGGCAGCGAGAGAGGGAACACAAGCAGGGGGAATAAAAGGGGAGAAGCAGGCTTCCCACAAGCAGGAAGCCCAATGCGGTGTTTGGTCCCAGGACCCTGGGATCATGACCTGAGTCAAAGGCAGATGCCCAACAACTGAGCCCCCCAGGTGCCCCGTTGGGGTTTCTTCTTTATCCCATTGTCTGAGGTCCTCACCTCTTTGTGGGGAAGTGACATCGGGGCCCGCTCACAGAGCTGGAGAAAGTGTGGGCAAGTGATCAGGGAAGCCTTCTTGGAGGTGGTGATGCTGGTGGAGGCATAGAGATTTCTTGTGGGGAGTACGGACAGGGTGGAACAGGTGTGCAAAGTATAGAGACTGAGGGGTAGCAGCTTGTGTAGGGATACTACCCAGATCAACTTAGAGGCTTCGGCTTGGGGCGAGGGAGGTGGTATGGGCTGAGAGCAAGCTGAGGCCTTCACTATAGTGCACTACTGATATCTGGGCCTGGAGAATTCTCTGTTGTGGGGACTGAGCTGCACATTGTAGAATGTTTACCATCATGGTTGGTCTCTACCCACAAGATGCCAACAGCACCCCTGGGCTGTGATCACCAAAATATCTGCATATATTGCCGAATGTCCACTGGGGACAAAATCACTCCCAGTTGAGGATCACTGTCTGTAACATGAACCATGGGAGCCAAGAGATGTTCTAGAGCAGAAGGCACGAGAACAGAGGGCAAGCTTGGACCCTGGACTCCTGGCCTGGGCAGTCCTCTCTGGGCTCCTTGGTTTGTTGCAATGGAGAATCATAGTCTGGAGAAGCCTCTGCTCCTTCCCAGAAAGGACAGGGAGGGGCTGGGTGGCAGGTGTGCTGGCAGGGTCTCTAACATCTGGATGGAAAAAGAGAAGCTGCTGTCCAGATGTGTTGATGGCCCAGACGGTTGTCATCTGGGGCCGGTCACGGATGACAACAGCACACTGAGAGCTATTCCTGGACTTGGCCTCTCTGGGGAGGGTTAAATTAGGTCTTTGGTATCCTCAGACAGTGCTACACTTTATCGGTCATGGGGGACCTCCTTATGGGAGGACCCTCTTGTGTCCAAGGTCTGGAGGGTCTCCCTCAAGGTCCCGCTGGGTTTGTGTAGAGGGTTTCCTTGGTCACGGGTGATTTCTGACTCAAACTTGCATGTGTAAAGGAGTCAGAGAACTTTCTTTTCTTTTCTTCCTTCTTTCTTTCCTTTCTTCCTCCCTTCCCCTTTCTCTCTCTCTCTCTCTCTCTCTCTCTCTCTTTCTTTCTTTCTTACAGATTTTATTTGAGAGAGAGAGTGAGAGAGAGAGAGAAAGAGAGAGAGAGAGAGAGAGAGAGCATAAGCCAGGAAGAGGCAGAGGAGGGAAAAGCAGACTTCCCCCGGAGCAGGGAGTCCGATGAGGGGCTCTATCCCAGGTCTCTGAGATCATAACCTGAGCCAAAGGCAGATGCTTAACCTACTGAGTCACCCAGGACCCCCAGAGACCTTTCTTAAATTGGCCTCTTTGGGCCTGGCTTGTCTGGCAACCCAAAGTACGTCCTAAGCCCATGACAGGAGTGGGCGAGTCCCCAGAAGACCCCTTTGCCCAGAAATAGCTCCTTCCCTGACTTTTCCCCTCCAAGCTGCCTAGAATTGCATTAAAATGCCTTGCCCAGATGAAAAGCTTGCACCTGCTTTAGGCCAAGGAGAGAAGGAGGCTAGCTCTGGCTATCTCTGGGTAATAGGGTTATGAAAACTCTAATTTTTCCTACATGCCTATATTCTCTCTACTTGGTACAATGAGCATAAACTACTTTTTTTTAAAGCTTGTGTTATTTATTTATTTATAGTATGAGCAGGGGGAGGGACAGAAGGAGAGGAAGAGAGAATCTCAAACTGGCTTTTCAAGGAACAGGGAGCCCAACTTGGGGTTTGGTCCCATGACCCTGAGATCGTGACCTGAGCAGAAATCAAGAGTCGGTCACTCAACGGACCGCTCAGTGCGTGTACTGCTTTTTAAAGGAAATTTAATTTTAGAATGGTTTTGGATTCACAGAACTCTTGTGAACACAGTAGAGTTTCTGTTCGCTCCTCACCTGGTTTCCCCCGGGGCTAGCATCTTACATTAGAATGGCACATTTGTCACCATCGAGTCCCCATCAGGACCCTGACTCAAACCCAGGCTTTAATCAGATTTTCTCAGCTTTTCCCTCGGATCTCTTTCCTCTCTCAGCATCCCACCCTGGGTACCACGTTACATTTAATCCTCGTGCTTCCTCAGGTTCCCCTTGGCTGGGACAGTTTCTCAGATTTTCCACGTTCTGGGTGACCTTGACAGTCTTGAGGAGTACTGCTCATACATTTAGTCAAATACTCATCAAAAGGGACTTTTAGTTTTCTCTTGGTTGGGCTCCGGTGAAGTGTTCTTGGGAGGGAGGCGGCAGAGGTGAAGGGCGATTCTCAGCCCATCCTATCAAAGGTGTGGACTCCCGACATGTCTCATCACCGTTCATGGTGACCTTGACCGCCTGGCCAAGGTCGTGTTTGTCGGGTTTCTCCCCGCTGTCCCCCACCCCATACTGTCCTTTCTGGAAGAACGTCACTGAAGGAGTGGAAAGTTACTTCTGGAGGGCAGACGAGCTACCTAATATTAGAGATATGTGGAATTTCTCATGGGAGATCGGTTTGTTCTCCTTATCTGTTCTATAACTAAACGATGTATTTATTTATGTCCGTAGAAACTCGTGGTTATTTATTTTATGCCTTGGGTTATAACCCAGGGCTGCTTTATTTTTCTGGTTGCTCTAGCATGCTACTTTTTAAATTGCAAAACAAAGAAAGTCAAGCAAACCTCTCTTGTGTAAAGGAGCCTGTTTTTAATGCAGATAAATTCTCCAACAG
>NC_081570.1:22660128-22708450 GCF_022355385.1 Mustela nigripes | reverse complement strand
GCGTGTGTCAATAGAGGAGCCCCAGGCCCGGGTCTGGGCCTGACACGTCCATGGCCTGTGCCTCCAGGGGCTCCGGGCTCAAGGAGAGGCGTGATGGTAGATGACACGGGCGCACTGATGAGGGGCCTGAGCCCAGTCCTGGAGTGGAGGTTGGGGATTCAGGAACGGCTTCTTGGAGGAGGCCAGAGGTGTGCTTAGGATGAGCGGGTGTGTGCTTGGGGCTGCTGGGGAGGGAGCAGCCTGAGCAAAGCCTCGGGGGAGGGAGAGGCTCTGTGATGTTTGGAAGACTGAGATGTTCCTAGAGCTGGGGGTTAGGGAGGGATGGCTGTGAGGAGTAGTGGGGGAGGCTGGATGGAGTTTCTTATTTCTCTCAGGCTTCATAGCCCAGAGGATGGATCTCTGCTTGGTCCAATCCTCTCCTTTTAGAGATGAGAAAGCAGTGGGCCAGGAAGGTTCCTGGCTGGCTCCAGAGGGTAGACAGCGGCTTTTTTTCTGGGGGCGCCCTTTCCAGTACACAGGTGTGGGGAATGAACCAGTGGGTGAACAAATGAATTCCTTACCTGGCCCGTGGACTGGGGGTGGCCCGCCTGTCTGGGAGATCCTTCCCTCCCCAAGTCTTCATTTCTGATTTATGGTCTAGCTCATAGGAAGCATCCTTCTGCAGGAAGCCCTCCTGATTTGTCCTTCTCAGACTCCCAGGGGTTCTTCTTTCTGTTCCATTTTGAGATTGAAAATCATAGCACGGTCTCCATCACTAACATGTGATATGACCCGGAGTAAGCAGACACCTTTGCCGTCGGGGCCTCAGTTTCCTCATCTGCTACCCAGGGCTAGCAATTCCTGCCTCAAGGGTGACTGCTTTGAGGTATTGAGCTGGTGTGGCCCCACTGGGGTGAGGGGCTGCCAGCCGGGGCCCAGAGCGGGATGGGGGAACAGACACACCTTTGAAAGCTCATCTCATCTGTTTAGGGCCTAAAAATAGGCCCCAATTGCCAGGTGGGGAAAGCCCCAGATGAGAGTCTGTTAGGGCCTCTGCCTTCACACCTGATGCCCCATGTGGGGCAGAAAGACCTTGGTCTGTGCCCCTCCTGAAGGTGTGAAGAGGCCGCTAGGGGTAGTCGGGGAGTTGTGGTTCCTCCCCAGTGCCATGGCCCAGGGGGCCCAGTTGGGCCTGAGTTACGCTTCTCATCTCTGGGACATGTAGCTAACTTGTGAAATGTTGGAGGCCCACACAGCTACTTGTGGAGGCTGCTGGACCCACTGGACCCACTGCGGCCTGGGCGCTAGATCCCCTGGGGGCAAAGTGGAACATTTCCTGTGCCACCAGGCCTGGGGGGCTGAGTGGTGGAGGTCTCCACCCTGTGAGGTGGGAGAGGGTAGGCCAGACCTCAGGCTGGGGAGACACCAGCTGGGAGGAGGGGGTCCTCCTGTTCAGACTGGGCCCCATGACTGGAGGGCAGAGTCTGGGGGGGGGTCTGATGCTTCTCGGTCACCACCTTGACACTGAGCTCCCCCAGGAAATGAAGCTTTTAGTTTGAGCCCAAGGCAGCAGACCCGGAACCCAGACTTCACTCTGTGCTTGCTGCGAGGCCTGCGCTGGTCTCTTTGGGGATGGAGGTGGGAGGGGGGAGGTGACACAGAGTCCTGAAGCCCTAATGAGGCAGGAAGCTGAGCATGAAGCTGTGCAGGGGCAGGTGCTGGCTCCCTGCCCTTCCAGCCCTTAGCCCTGCTGTGAGCCCAGGGCCTCCCTCCCCCATGCCCAGCCTCAATTTCCTCCCCTGGCAAATGGGGGTCAGTGACGCTAGCGTGCAGGGTCATTTTGAGACTCACAGGAAACCAGGTGGAGGCACACCCAGTACCTCACGAACACCCCCACAAATGGCAGCAAACCTGGGAGCCTCCATTCGGCCGGAGAGGACAGAAGCTTGGAGGGGCCAGTCAACTTGGCAGCCTGTGGTGGAGGAAGAAGGAGAGCCCCCCCGGCCCCCCCGGCCCCCCTCTCCCCACCCCCGCCTCAGGCTCCTGGTCCGGACCTCGTGGGGAGGGTGCGCCTCTTGGCGGTGACTGGGTAAGAGTTGCCTCTAAGAGCCAGGGGGCCTGGCTCGTCCAAACTTGGAGTCCACGTGTCTCAGTTTCACCTGCAAAGTGGGGAGCAATGGGGAGAGAAGAGCTTTTCTCACGAGGCTGAGCTGAGGGTGAAGGGCTGCGGGTGTCCCCAGGAGGTCTTGGCCTCTGCCCTGTCCCGTGCTAGCAGTAGCCCTCAAGGGAGGGGGGTGGCCTCGCTCAGAAGGTAAAGAGGGGATTGATGGCTTATGAGAATAGTTTGGAGGCACGGTGTGTCCCCAGATACCCAGGAAGTGGAGGATGATGGGGGCTTTGGCCAAACCTGGAGAATGACCCTGAGCCCCTCCAAAGGCCCACCACGGTACTTCACTGTTTGAATATATCACCATGTATTTGCCTGTCCTTCTGCGGAGGCTTGCTTCTAGTCTGGGGAGGTTATAGTTAGAGTGGCCGTGGGGGGCTGTGGTTCGCCGACCACACACGAGCACTTCTGCAGGTCAGTGCGTCTTTCTGAGTGGATCCGTCTTTGGTAGCAGATACGTGTCACCTCATCTGCTCCTTGTGACCACCTCATGAGGCAAGGGATCCTTCCCTCTGTTCCACAGATGAGGGAACTGAGGCCCAGAGAGGCAACCTGGCCGGGTGGAGGGGTCAGTGAAGAGTGGAGGGGCAGGGGTGGGGGCGAGGAGAGCAGAGCAACAGCCTTGGTGGGGGTTGGGGAGGAGAGCCGGCTCTGGGGCAGAGCAGGCAGCCTGGCCCCGGGCGGCAGCAGAGCCCGGACTCCTCCAAGAGGGCCGGGCAGATGGTACCTGGGGTTGGCTGGGGAGATAATGCTGTGAGGGAATGCCCCCCCCCCCCACCCGCCGCCCTGGCCTTCATAAGTGTCTGCAGGAAGTATGGGCTGGTGAGGAGGGGCTGGGGAGGAGAGTTTCCTCTTGACGCTCGTGTGTCTGGTTCTCTTCTCTTATCCCCCCCGCCCCCAGACAAGCCAGGGGCCCCCAGGGAAAACAGGGTGGGCAGACGAGCTTCAGCGAGGGTGTGATGACGAAGGTGATGATAATGGTTTAAATGTGCTGCTACCCTTGGGTGGCTGGGCCACCAGAGCCAGAGGACACAGGGTCAGGGTGGGGGTGGCCCTGAAAAGGGAGAGGGGCAGGAAGGGGTGTGCGCCCTGGGGACCCACTTCCCATTTTGCAAACTGCATTATCTGTTGGGGAAGGGTTGAGGACATGCCCGGGCCTGGCTCCTTGTGCAACCTCTGCCAAGTCATACTGAGCACCACCATCCCCCCACCCCCCCGCCCACCGCTTTCCTCCAGTGTAAGTGGGGGGACAATCTGACCTGGTAGATTTGCCAGGAGCAAATAAAGTGGAAGGCTCAGAAAGGGTCCTGCATTGGCTGGCACCTGGTAGGTGCTCACCGAGGAGTGGGTCTCTGTAAAGGGGACCCCCTGGCATCTCAGAGGGTGGGGCTCTGCCCACCTTCTTCTGAGATGGTGGGTCCTGAGCCCCCAGAGGTCAGAGAGGGTGAGCCCACCTCCTCGGACTGGAGAGTGGTGTTTGAGCCCTAGAATTGGGGATTTCGTGTCTCCACCGCCATGATTGTCGTCGTGGTCGTCATATCAAGATGTCACTGCTGTCACTAACATCAGCAGCAATGTCACGGCCATATTATCAAGGCAGTCCATCATGGCTTCCCAGCATGCCCACTGGGGTTCTGTCTATCGCCTTTTGTCTGTTACCCGGTCACAAACATGGTCACCTCTATTATTGCTGCCCCTGTCGTCAAAACATTCACTGCCACATGATGGCCCAACCCAGCCACATGATGGCCCCCCACCTCCCAGCATGGTCGCCCCCATCAGCCCCGCCCGGCCAACATTTTGTCCACACTCAGCTGGGGCTTCGCTGCTGTTGTGGCCCTGGCCATATTCACGGGTGCCCCCGTGTCTCCCACCTTCCGTGATTTTGCCGCCTCTAGTTCATTCAAGCTGTTGGCTGCTCCTCAGAACCACCAGGCAAACCCACAGGCCTTCTCCTGACTTCCTGGCCACTTGCCCCATTGCCGAGCTCTGGGAAGTTGTGCGTGTTACTGAGAGAGAAGGGACGAGTTGGGGATGGGAATGGGAACCGAAACCGGGAAGAAGCAGAGGGAAGAGGTACAAAAGAGGAATGGAGAGCAGCGGTGATGGCGGGCTGGGCTGAGCCTGGCCACCACGGATGTGGTCTTGTCGCCTGAGCCCTGACTCCGTGTCAGGACTGAGGCTGATTCTGGTTCTGCAGCAGACTTCCCGCGTGAACCTGGGCTGGTCACTGCGTTGTCCTGGGGCTCAGTGGCACACTGGGAATGTTCCCTCCCTCAGGGAGAGGCATTCCTGCCTGTGGGTTTCCCTGGAGTTGCCCTCTCAGCCTCTGGGCCTCTGCATATGGTGTTCCTTCTTCCTGGAATGCTTTTTTTCTCTTCTCTGTTGAGAAACTCCTACTTATCCCTCAATACCCTGCTCGGACTTTTCCTATTTGTGAAAGCCTTCCTGAGTCTTCCAGATGGTGGTGATCACTCCCTCATCAGGGGCCCATGGTCCTCCTCGTGTCCTTTGTTATGGCACTGAACACACTGGTGACCTGTGGTTTCCCCAGGGTCCACGACACCTGCAGGCCAGGCCAGGGTCAGTGGTTTCTCTGGATAGAGCCTGGAGCCAGTATGTGCTCCAAGAGTATTTACCAGATGAACAAACAGAAGGAGTGAACGAATATCTATGCAGATTAATGAATCCTGACCAACGTGTTCGTTTATGGAGCACAAGCTGTATGCCTGGTTCCATGCTAGCTTGTCCTTTGACCTGACAGCAGCCCTACGAGGCAGGTCTGGTTATTGTCCCCATTCCCCAGACGAGGAGACAGGCTCCGAGAGGTTAGTGGCTTGCTCAGGGGCACAGAGCTTGGGTCGGGCCCGGGACCACCTGACCCATACACCCTAGCTCTACTCTGCATGACCTCGATGCTGCAGAGGGAAGGCAGAGAGAGACGCTGTGCTGGAGGAGAGGGTGGTGAGTGGCTGCTGTTTCCCAGGCTTGTGGGAGGAGAAGAGCCCTGTCCTGTCCCCAGAGGTCGTGGGTCACGGGAGAAGGCAGCTCTTTGTCCTGGTGGGTACTCACAGGGGTGGGGGGTGGGGCGAGAGGCAGGTGAGGGCCTGGGCCCTGGGACATCTGGATGCTGGGGGGCTCTGGGCCTCTCCCAGCATGCACTGTAGGTGAGCCAGTTAGTTTCCCAGAACTACAAAGCCTCTTGGTCAGGGACATGGGTGGAGCGGTGAGGGCCTTCTGATGTGCAAGGTGCATCTCCGGGCGGGCCACCCTGGGTGCCCTAGAGGTGAGAGGGCATGGTTTGCAGGAGTTCAATCATCCTAGGGGCCCTGGGTGCAAACAGGAGTGTTTGTCCTCATTGACCAGAGCAGGTAAACTGAAGGTGGGGCTGAACTGGGAACTGGCCCACTGGGAGCTGGGAGGCAGAGGGTGGTCTCGTGTCCCAGCTGCCGGGTCCTGAGAAGGGGTGGTGGTGGTGGTGTCTAGAGCTGCCTGGCGGGGGAGTAGGCAGTTGGTTGGCAAGACCACTCAGCCCTGGGTGGAGCCTTAGGGGCACAGGCTCCAGGGTTCAGATGCCTGCTGGGCCATGTGACTTCTCCTCTCTTAGCCTCTGTTTTCTCATCTGTA
Source organism: Mustela nigripes (assembly GCF_022355385.1). Lineage (NCBI taxonomy): Eukaryota > Metazoa > Chordata > Mammalia > Carnivora > Mustelidae > Mustela > Mustela nigripes. Next base: position 22,702,677 of record NC_081570.1, on the reverse strand, counting down.
AAATGGGGGAAATATTGCTTCTCTTGCAAGGTTTTGGGAGACTGATATAAGCCTGTGTGTGCAGGTCTGAGCACACAATAGGTACTCAAAAAATATCAGTAACTTTCCATCCCATCTTCTAGGGAGGCGAGACTCCTATCTTTCTCCTGGATTGAGGCTGGTGTCTTCTGCCAAAGGTTAGGGGGCCAGCAGAGGGTCTGAGGCTGATGCTGAGGTTGCCTGGCTCTGAGACTTGGGGCTGGTGCCTGCCTTCTATGGGCCTCAGGGTTCTCATCTGGCAAATGGGAACAGAAATCTCTCTCTCCCCTTCCAGGACTGTCGGGAGGAGAAATGGAGGAAAGGCTGAGCCTGGTTTTAAACCCAAGGGGTTTGTACAAAAGGAGGATGATTTCTTGCCCCTGCTGCCCTGGGAACAAGCTGTGGGGGGAGGAGGGCGTGGTGCCCCTCTGACTCAGCCAGGGCGCCGGCATGGGAGCGGGGAAGGGGGCCAGGTATCGGGCAGAGGCCAGAGGCTGGGAGGTGCTGGAAGGATAGCGGAAGGTGTCAAATCTAGGGCTTGTTGGCCTGGGCTTGAATCCTGGCCCTACCCATTACCAGCTGGAGGCCACAGACAAGTCCCTGGCCCTCTCTGAGCCTTGCTTCCCTGGTCTGTGAAATGGGGGTGGGAGTATTCACAATAGTCCCTTGGCTTGTTCTGGGAGGATCACTGGGACGTGAGGGCAGCGCACCTTAGTCAGGGTGTACCGGGGTCCCTCCCCTTCCCTCCCTTGCTCAGGGTCACGGGATACGGTGGGGTGGGGGGGTGGGGGTAGCTGGGATGCTAATGGCAGGATGACAGGTGCCGTGGCAGGGCTGGGAGAGACGTTTAGGGCCCGAATTTAGGGGCTGCGGACAGCTGTGGGTTAGCACTGGTCTCCAAAGGGGGGTGATGCCTGAGATGATGGGGGGGGGGGGCCCGGGAGGACAGTATTAGAATTTCCACTTTTCAACTACGTTCTTTAGTAACTTCTGTGTGTGTGTGTGTGTGTGTGTGTGTGTGTGTGTGTGTGTGTGATGTTGGTAATAACAGAACAGTAGCACACGCATATAATTTTGAAAGAAAGAAATATAGAGGAGTGTGTTCAAAAGGTTTTACTGATATAGGTGCATGATCGAAATACCCGCACACTCTGGGGTACTGGCTAGCGGGGGCTCCGAGGTGTTTCAGGGAGTGGGGTGTGTGCAAAGACACCAGGACACCCCTGGGGGACTTAGACTCCAGTCTCCATGGTGTCCGCAACTTGCCGTATGTCCTTGGGCAAGCTGAGCTTATCAAACAAACAGAGGGTGCTTAGAAGATAAGTGGGCAGAGACCCTTTCAAGCAGCTGGGAGCTTGGGATTGTCTGATTCTGAGCTTCGTTCCAGATCTCCGACAGTTCTGGATTCATGGGACTTCCAGAGTCTTCTCTTGCCACACCTGGTAGATACTCATGTGCCCTTCTAAGCGCAGCTGCATCTTATTGGTGCTCTGCTCACACACCCCCAGGGATGGGGAGCTCACCCCCTCGCAGGGTGTCCTGTTGTGTCCTGGATGGACCTGTCATCTGCCTCCCTCCCTCCTTCCCTCATTAAAGGTGAAATTGGGGAAGAGAGGGGCTGGAGCCTCAGGCTTCAGGGGCTAAGGAAGTGGTTTTTCTCTTTTGCGGCTACTTCCTGTGGGTGCCAGCCACAGCCCCCACAGCATCTGCCTTCCCCTTGGGGCTGATCTCAAACTTTTTGGTGAAACAAAGCGTTTTTGGTTCACCCTGTACCAGGTAGATGGGGCAGCTAGATCGAGCTCGCTGTCCACCCCCCGGCACCCTGCTCTTGGTCCGTTCCACGACCCCCTATAAGCTCACAGGAGCCAAAAGCAGATTGTGTTTGCTGAACGCTCACTGCAGGCCTCGGGCTCAGTGCTTTATAAACACAATACAATTTATTCCTTCCTAAATCCAGTGATTGCCAGTTTCCAGATGAGAAAACTCAGAGATGTGAAATGACTTGCCCAAGGTCACATATGGACCCAGGTTCAGCACCATCTCTCTCTGACTCTGGAGCTCAGCTCTTCATCACTCTTCCGTGCTGTCCCTTTGTGCCCCCTGAGCAGAATGTAACATGGCAGGAAGACAAATTGAGACCCGTGTCTGAGCTAAAAAACCCTCACACAGTGAGCAAGGGGAAAACAGATGGTGGGTGTTTTGTTGCCTGTCAGCTAAGCACGAGTTACTAGTGCAGGGCCACCCAGAAAGCCAATGTAAACTTCGGCTATATTAAAAGAGGTAGGGCATCCACGGCAAGGAAGGAGATAGTCTTGTGATTCTCAGCGCAGCCAGACGGTGTCTGGAGAATTGTGGGTGTGCAGTGGTGGGGGAGGGGCAGAAGGCTTGCTGCAAGGGGGTGGACACACAGAAGACTGGGAGTTCCCCTGGCTGGACGTACTTAAAGGAGTCCTGTGTCTGATGGCAGAGGGCACAGGCAAGGTGACTTCCGAGGTCTTTTCAAATTTGTGGCTAGACTCCTGTTGTCACCAGGGCCACAACACTAAGGTCTGTCAGATTTGGATAGGGTATATTCATTGTCCATCCATCCATCCATCCATCCATCCATCCATCCATCCATCCAACACAGTAGCTAGGCCAGTGAACAAGAGAGACATAAGCCTTCCCTGCCTGGAACCTACCTTCCACGGAGGATAACAGCAATCATTATAGTGAGCAGAGCTACTTTAAGTGAATGATTCCACCCTGCCCCACTATGACCCTACGAAGCAGGTATTATAGTACCTGCATTTTGCAGATGGGGACATTGAAGGGCCATGGGGGATAGAATTGGCAGGGCTCCCTGGGGAGTCATGGGTCAGGTGCTGCCACGCCTCTGTGGGTAATTCCAAGAATCTAGAGCTCTATGCTGCCCAGAAACTCTGACCAAGATCCTGAAATGCCCAAAGCCCGTTGTGGTAAAAGGGGTGCAGAAGAGGGACCCAGTTACTGGTAGGAGCCCTCAGACGCTCGCCCTCCAAACTTGACCTTCAGTAGTCACAGTTATTGTTTTATTGAGAACCAGGTGTGGTTCTAAGTGCTCTCCTGGGATATCCTCACTCACTCTTCTTAGGTAGCTATAGGCATTAGCCTCATTTTACAGATGGAAAAACTGAGGCACAGAGAGGCTGAGCAGCTTGGCTAAGCTCACATAACTGAGAAAAGGAAGAAAGCTTGAGCCGTCTATGTGTATAGGCCACACTTGATTCAGGGTGCTCCATAGACCCAGCCCTCTGTGGGGGGAGGGAGCAGGGGTGGATCTGTACAGGCCCCACTGATGGATGTTCTGTCTGCCCTCAGATTATGAGTGTATTGCTGTTCATCGAGCACTCAGTGGAGGTGGTCCACGGCAAGATGACCTGCAAGGTGTGGCAGAAGGGCTACCTCTGGCTCGGTAGGTCCTGGGGACTCTGGAGCGGGAGGGGCAGGTGTGGGGAGAGCAGGTGCGGAGAGGGGCCCTGGCTCTGGGCAGATGGGCTGGGGTTAGTTGCCCTGCCTCTTTCCTTCTCAGCCACAGGTCTTTCCTCTGCAAGCAGAGACCTGTCTCCACCCAAGTCTCTAGGTGTGAGAACAGAGAGGAAAGTGCTTTGCAAACCCAACTGCCTTAGGAAGGTGACAGCAGGACTGTCCTGATGACATCCGTCAGTGACTGCCCACCACCCTGGAATGAGACAGAAACTCCCCATGGTGGGATCCCGCCCCCACTGGCCTCTCTGGCTCTGGGTTGCAGCACCCCCTCGCTCCCTGCTTCTGCTGTGTAGACCACACCGAGCTCAGCCCCGTCTCAGCTGCTTGGACTCCCGGTCACTCAGCTCACGGGCTACCTCCTGAGAAGCCTTCCCCGGCCTCTCCCTGGCTAAAGCAGACCCGGGCCACTCTCCCACCCTGCATCCCATATTACCCCAAATGCTCTTTTGCTATCTCCGTAGTCCCCCAAGACTGAGAACAGCAGGAGGGCAGGGTCTGAGCTCACTCCTCACTGTCACAGCCCCCACACCAGTGGTTCCCAAAATGTGGTCCTCGGAACCCGCCTGGGGTTCCTGGGGTCACCTCGGAGCTCCTCACTGCCCTCCTTGCTTTCCAGCTAACCTGGTCTCCAGCTTCCTGCTCATCACCATGCTCTTTGCCATCAGCTTGAGCCTGCTGATCGGAGTGGTCAAGGTGAGGGTTTGTAGGGGAGGGGAATAGGAATCAGGGCCTGGGGGCTGGCCAGGAGCCCCAGCTACCCTCCTGCCAACCCCCATTCACACCTGCTGGGTGGGCAGCAATGGCCACCAAGAGGGTGGGAGGCGGGTGTTTTGGGAGACCGCCCCCCTTCGCCCTGCACCCTAGAGATTTTTACGCTCTCTTGCAGTTTGGAAAGCCTCGTTTCCATACTTTGACGCAGACCCCCCCCCCCCCAACCCAAGTGTAGGGTCAGGCACATGGATACTTCGGTCATACCAGCTGGTGACACACATGAGTGAGAAGAGGAAGGGGTCATTTTAAGGTGTGGGAAGGGGAGAGAGCAGTGGGTTTCGTAATCAGGGAGAGGAACCAGACTAGGGGAGGGTAGATGCGTCAGGCTCAGTTCCACCCAGCGAGCTGGTGAGAGAGAGAGAGAGAGAGAGGCTGTGGCTCAGGCTTCTGTGAAGAGGAACCGGGCTGTCCCTTGGCCCCCAGGGGGCAGGAAGCCAGGGCCTCAACACAGAGCCACCGGAGCAGGACCCAGCAAGAGTGTCCTCCCTGGGGAGCTGGTGGCCCGGCACTCACAAGCCAGCAGCGTGGGGCAAGGAAGGAGCAGGGGCTGTTTGGAATATATGCCCCTTGCCCGCCCTGCCCCCATCGCTCCCTGAGCCAATGGCATCCTTATGGAAGCTTTGTGCCCCAGGGGGCAATTGTACCTCGTGCAGAGCCGGGTGTGATCCAGCTAGGAAAGTGGACCAGGGTTCCAGAAGGTCCTGAGACTGAGTCTTGGCTCTTTCGGCTGCCTCCTGAGTGATTTTAGACAGCCACCTGAGAAACCACAAAACCACTCTTCTGTGATTTTGTCCCCAAGGGTGGGTTCATGAGCACTCACACTGGTCACAGTCGTCCCTTGCTTGAAGTTGAAGGAGAGGACCTTCAGTGTTGGCCACCAAGGGCCTCTGACCGTGACCAAACACCCCAAGAGCGGTCCACACAGAGGAGGGTCCCACCACCAAAGCCGTGTGGCCTTCCCTCCCCCTCACTAGACCTTTGCTTATGTTGGCCCTTCTGTCTCCAATACCCTCCCCGTTTCCTTCATGGTTCTTTCCAGATCAAGCCTCAGCGTCCCCACCTCCAGGAAGTCCTCTCTGACATGTTCCCATCTGTAAAATGGACACAAAGCCCTTCCTGGCTGGGTTCTTGAAGGCTGTCCTGGCTGCTTCTGGAGGCCCAGGGGCACTTATCTCCGTGTCTCTGGGGACACCAAGACGCCTGGCATTCAGGGTCTGGGTCTTACATTCTCCGCATTCCAGAACCTCCTTCAGGGGAAGGGATGTGGGTCCACTGGGAATGACCTGGGCCCAGTCAGGAGGGGAGGATTTGGGAGAGGGCCATATTACCCAGGGACGGAAGGGAGCTTCTAATGAGGTTGGGGGGAGGCACATGGGGACCTCAGGCTGTGGGGGACTCCCTGATAGTGCTGAGCCTATCTTCTAGAACCGGGAGAAGTACCTGCTGCCCTTCCTGTCCCTGCAAATCATGGACTACCTGTTGTGTCTGCTCACCCTGCTGGGCTCCTACATTGAGCTGCCCGCCTTCCTCAACTTCACTTCCAAGAGCAGCTGGGTGGTGAGTACCCAGCCCTGCTCCACGTCCCACAGCCGGCCAGCCTGGGGGTGTGTGTGGCAGGAGGGCTCTGTCCCCTGGGCCCTCCCTTGTTGATAAGCCCAAACCCCATCAAATCAGGTCAGCTTTCTTCCTCTGTAAAATGCACCTGTGAGGGTTCCCCATCCCCATGTGTTGGGGTCATTAAGAGAGGACAGTATATACAGGGCAGGCAGCACGTTGTGGGGACTTGGCTAATACCAGCCGTCTGAGTTTACACAGCAGGAAAGGGCACATGCCCACTTCCGTGCCCAGACCCCGCTTTGTCCCTCCTCTGTAACCAAGTGGAGAGAAGGAAGATAAAGTTGATTAAAGCCAACTATGAACATCCATAGGGGAGATGCCCATGATGGAGGTGTTGATCCCTGCCTCAGCTCCCCAAAAGTTACTTTTCAGAATTTCCCTAACTGTTGTCCTGGAAGAGATTGAATTGCTGGTCCTGGGCTGGGCATCAAGAGGCCCTGGTTGGAGCCCAGGTCCCGCTGCCAGCCCTCGGCGGGATGTCTCAACAATGGGCATCTGTTTCTTTCTGGGTCCTGTGGGTTAGAAATTCCCTGGTGTCTCTGGCTGACTGTGTCGAACAGCACAGGGACCTCTGGCTTAGGGCTTCATTGCTGGTTTGTCTCCTTCCTGCCTTTGCCCTCAAGGGCCCCTCCAAGGTCCCACTGATGACCCTGCAGCTGCTCGACTTTTGCCTGAGCATCCTGACCCTCTGCAGCTCCTACATGGAAGTACCCACCTATCTCAACTTCAAGGCCATGAACCACATGGTGAGTGTGGGCTGGGGGCCCGCCCCCATCACTGGCTCTGTACTCTTGAGCGAGCTGCTTCCTCTCTGTGCCTTTGTGCTTAGGCTGGGTTCCTTAGAGGTAGAGCCGGTGGAGAGGGTTCTTGTGTGAGTACCTGACTGAGGGAGAGCTCTCAGGAAGACCCTCGAAAAGGGGAGAGAGGAGCGCGTGAGACTAAGGGAAGAAGCAGGCAGACCTGTGACTTCAGGGACGGCCTTGCCTGATCCAAGAGGGAACCTTGTGGTGTGAATTGCATCGCAGAAATAATATTCATTTTTTTAAAAAATTCATGGAGAAAGGCGGCACTCAACACATCTCAAGATGGCCCTTGAGGCTTCTCTGCACGATTTCAGAGCACTACCCTGTATAACTAAAGAGGACCAGATGACTGCCTCAGGTCCTTTCTCTACAACCCTTGATCAATGATAAAGTAGCCTGGCTTTTATAAAGATGCGTCCTCAGATTTTTGCAAATCCCCAAATTAACACCACTAAAGGATGTAATTATCCCTGGCGTGATTATCAGTGTAACCGCACATACAATACATGAAAAACTACAGAAGCATTCTGATATGACAGGTTGATTTCCAGTCTCACGTGTTACCTATACAACTTGTTCCCACATGCCAGCCTTGCAAAAGAATGTCACTGTTCAGGTAGGGCCTTTCGCATTTTTGAAATTCCGAATTCTGAAATTTCGAATTTTGAGAATTCGCATTTTTGCATCATCTTTCGTATAATCCCATGTTTTGGTTTAATGTTGGATTTAGTATTTCACTCCAAAGTGTGGATAAGCGTAACAGAAACAAAACACAACCCACAATCTCATTCTCGACCTTAGAAATCATTGTGGCAACAGAGTAAGTGATTTTGTGAAGTTCAGGCTTTAATTCTACATATACTCTTCAGACATGATGAGATTCTTGAATCAATGAGATATCTGAGTTGAAGAAATTAAGGATGTCCATGATAAGAACACACACACACACACACACACACACTCAGATAAACATAATAAAGACTCTCTCTAAGGGAAAAAAATAATATTCATTTTTTATAGTGGTCTAACATATTGTCCCCAAACCTAGTGACTTGAAACCATGCACAACTGCCATCTCACAGTTGCTGAGAGCCAGGAATCTGGGAGTGGCTCAGCTGGGTCATTTGCACTCAGTGTCTCTCATGAGGTCCCTCCCGCCCCCTGACATGGGGATGGGGCTGTGGACGCCAAGGGCTTGACTAGCTCTGGAGGGGCCATTCCCAAGATGGCTGGCTGGCGTGGCTGTGGCGTGCCCCACACGTGTGTGGGGACAGGGTGGTTCTGTCAGTGAGCCTAGCCTCTAGAGACGGGCCTGTGGCTGCTGGGGGCCGGGGGGGTCCAGCCAGGGAAGAGCCAACTGAGCGGGTAGCCACTGCACCTGCTTCCCTTGGTTTACTCGCCTGCCGCGGGGGACTGATGGTACGGAGTGCCTGTCTCCTAGGGCCCTGGTAGGGGTCAGCTGGGACAGCGGTTGTACCACATGGTCTCATTCTTCCACGAGTGGACCCTGGAACGGTTCCTTGTGGGCAGAAGCACTGATGCGGCCCCCAAATCTGTTGCAGAATTACCTCCCCAGCCAGGAGGGTGTGGCTTACAGCCAGTTTATCAAGATGATGATCATCTTCTCCATCACCTTCATCACCGTCCTCATCCTGAAGGTGAGAGGCCCCCCGACACGGCCCTGGGGAGGGTGGGGAGCCTGCGTTGCCCAGGCCCTCCCATGCCAGACTGTTAGGAGGCAGGGAAGTCTTCCACTGTCTCCCGCTGCTGCCCAACTTGCTCTTGGCTTCTTCCTCCAACCCTCCCCCACCAGCTCCTTGGACCCCACTTGGGATCCTTGGGGACACTGCATTGAGGGGGAGGGGGCTTCAGGGAAGACCACTGCGTTCGAGTATCAGAGACTTACTGTGTAACCCAGAGAGACCCTGATCCAGGGAAGGGGGAGCTGTTCTGTCTGAAATCAGATTCAGAAAATCTTGAATATGAGTTCCAGCTCTCCCCTTGCTAGCTGTTTGGTTGCCTTCTGAGTCACTTCTCTCTGGGCTTTAGGTCTCATCTGTGAAAGGGACAAAATTAATATTGCTTTGTCCCTGTCACAGTTTTATAAGATTCAGGCACCAAAGTAAAGATGGGTCCTGAGGTCACATTACTAGAGGTTTGGTCGTATGAAGGAGGGAGGGGAATAGTTTAATTCCTCTCTGAGGGGGTCAAGCCCAGAAGATAGAGTCCCATGTCAGGTCCCCCATTCTTAGAGAGAGAGGACAAATTGGAGAGTGTTAATAGCCACACAACCAGGAGGGAGGAGAGGTAAGAACACTCTTCCATCTGAGGGAGTCAAGGAAACCAGGGCAATTCAGCTTGGAAAGAGATGACTGAAGGGTTTTCAAATACCAAAAGGACTCTCATGGGGATTCTAGAGGCCAGGCCTGGAGGCTGTGTCCCAAAGCTCTGGGGAGGCTGATGTCAACTCAGCAGAAGGAAAGGCTTTCAAGAGTGTTCTTTTCTGACTGTGAAAGTAAAGTAGGATCATCGTAGAAATTTGGAAACTACAGATGAGCAGAAAGAAGGCAATCAGCTCACGACCCACCACCACTCAGAGACAAGCACCCCTGATACTGGGGCGCATTTCTTCTCAATCTTTCTGTGTATGTGTGGGTGTAACTGGGTGTCGCTGCCTGATTTTTCTGGCGCCCTGAGCAGCTTCTGCTGTCATCTGTTGCCAGCCTGGAAACGGAACTTCCCCCCTCTGAGCCATCCTCAAAGGATGGGCCTAGCCCAAGGGCTTCATTGAAGTTCAGTGAGAACTTTCCTGAAGGATTCAAGGAGCCAGTGTGGGGTGGGGTGGGGGGGTGGTGGTTTGACATCCTATACCCTCCTGCAGAGCCAGTCCCCAGGGCCCAGCGCACAGCTCTGTCTCCCTTGCCCCTCCAGTTCTTTATCTGCCTTTGGGGGAAGTTTTCTCTCTTCCTCACTCTGTTTCACTGGTCACCCTCCCTCACCTGCCTCCTACTTCCTTCTTTTATAATTCATTTTATTTATTCCTGCCTCTTGAGTTTCCATCATGGGGTTCCATAAGATAAGAGAAATCTCAGAAGACAGGGCCCACCCTCATTTCTTAGGAGGCACCGGGGGCAGAGACCTATATAGGTTATTGTTCCTTTGACAGGCCCCTGGGGGCCTCCCTCCCCACCCTGAAAATCCCCCCTTAACTTACAACCACTGCTAAGAGAAAGCAGTTGCTTACATCATCGGCCATCTCAGGAGGTGGTGAGCTTCTAGCCCCAATGGGGTAGAGAAGAACAATTTGCAGGACCATTGCCGGGAGGCTGGAGGGGGGCCCGAAGTCCCCCAAAGCCCCCTTCTGCACGAGGTCGTTGGGGGGGTGCGTGGAAAGAACTATATTCAGAACACCTGGGACCAGCAGGTGAGGTAACCCTGCTCTGGGACAGGGAGCTGAGCGCAGTAGCCAGATGTCACCTTCTGGGTTGAGCTGGGGCTGCCCAGGAAGTGCCTGCATCTGTCCCAGGCCTGCCGGGGCAGTGAGGACGGTCAGCAAAGCATTGTCTGATCTGGCTCTTTCTCCAGGTCTACATGTTCAAGTGCGTGTGGAGATGCTACAAATTCATGAAGTACGTGAACTCGGCTGAGGAGAGGAGCGGCTCCAAGATGCTGCAGAAGGTCAGCCCGGTGGGGGATCAAATCTCAGCCTTGCCAATCCCTGTGTCCCCAAGGGCAGGTCTCTCTCCCTTCCTGGGTTGCGGTTTCTCCCCTTGTGAGATGATTGGACCAGAAGAAATGTGGAGATCTCTTCTGGCTCTGATAGTCTAGGATTTATTCCTTCATTCATGCATTCACCATTTCTGCCTCATTGTTTGCTTTGCATCCAACCGTGAGGGTACAAAGAAAGCAGATGCCACCCCATCCTAGGGGACTGTAGAACCCACAAGAAATCCAGACACAGAGCTCTGATAGCAACGCAGTGTGAAGTATGGGGGAAAGGGAAACATTGAGGAGGTACCTGGCTTCACCTGGGGTATCAGGGAAGGCTTCCTGGAATGGGTGATACTTGTCCAAGTCTTAGACTCTCAGCTGATACAAGTTAGCTGGGAAAGGGAAGGGACCTTCTAGGTGGAGGGATGAGGTACACTTAGAAGTAGCTCATTGAATACATCATGGGAAAAGAGCAGCTGGTTTAAATTTTTGGTGTCACTTTCCTCATCTATAAAATGGGGATTGTATTAGTCAAGACCCTTTTGGTTGCAAGTGGCAGAAACCCAACTCAATCTGACTTATGTGAAAAAAAGGAATTTATTAGCTCCCAGAACTTGAAGGTCCAATGTAGGTCTGGCTCACAGAGGCTGGCTGTGAGGTTGGTCACCTGGGTGTGACCTCATCCTCTCCATCTCTTGACTCTGCTTTCCTCATGGTGGCAAAGTGACTGCCAAAAACCCTAGGCTGACATCCCCCACCCTCTTAGCAACCCCAGCAGAAAGGCCCAGGAGCATGTCTCAGGGACCAGCTTGGCTCACAAGCTATCCTCAAACCACTGATGTTAGCCAGAGAGGACGAAATTCTTCTCTGAGTGACCACACTCAGGTCACATGTCCCACTCTGGATCTGAGGGGTGGGACCAAGTTTTCTGAAAGCATGTGGATGGAAAAGGTTCTTCCAGGGAAAATGGTGCTTTGTTAACACCACACAAGGACTTGAAGCTGGGCAGGCAGAAGGAAGTCTGTCCCCTGTAGAAATAGACAGTGCACCTGTCTCGGGCATGCCGTGTCTAGTGTAGGATGTCCCCAAGGTGTGCTGGTATCACCATCATCCATTTTGTCAGAGGTCGGGGCTGGAGCCTCTTGACTCCAGGTTGGGATCCTGGTTCCTTCTGGCCAGTCCTCAGCTCCCATCTCTCTTGCTCACAGGTGGTCCTGCCGTCCTACGAGGAAGCGGTGTCTCTACCATACAAGAGTCCGGATGGGGGCCCAGCACCGCCCCCCTACTCAGAAGTGTGACACCCGCCAGGCCCCAGCCTCCATGCTGGGAGGAGTGGAGCTGTCTTGTAATCTGCTTCTCTGCTTTGGTGGCCCCTGGTGGTCCCGGGTGAATCACCCGGCTGACTTCAGGACAACCCGCTTGTGTCCCCCTCGCTGGCCTGCTTTTCCCGTGGGCCTGGGGGAGGCTCACAACTGGGTCAACTTCAGGCTGAAGGACTCCTTGAGTCTCTCGGAAATTCGGTCCAATAGTTCTTGGCTTACTGTGATCGGCCCCAGCATCTGTTTAAACCATTTGTCATTCTTAGCCCAGTGGGTTTGGTTAAAGGACGTGGAACTTGACCTGTGGAACCACGTGGCTGACAAATGAAAAGCATGCTTCTCAGTGCAGGGAACCAGTTGTGGGGGAAAGCTGCCATCCATTGCATTGGTTTTAGACAGTTGTCCCTTCACATGGCCATGCGGCCAAGTCATCGTCCCTGGGTCCTCTCCACCAAACACCTACGTCCAATTTCTGGTTTCAACAATTACAGACAGCCAACCACCAGTCGATTCAAAGCAGAGATAAAATTCACTAATAACAATAAAAATCAAATGAGCCCCAAACCATTCTCTTCCATTGAGTCCAGTAACTGGCTGCCCACTCCGATCCACCCGGTACTTCCGAGGGGCTGCGTAATTGTCAGTTCAAACGAAAATCCTCGCACTTGCCCAATGTCATCTGACAGCTACTTGCAGGAGGTAACAGTTGTTCCCACCACCGAACTGTCCCCCGACAAACAAACACACAGTCATTTTGCTGAAGACAGTCATCAGTAACAGTCGGCCACATGTGGCTGGCGTCCTCCCGCGGCAATGGGGCCTGTGACAAGGGCGGCCTCAGGCACAGTTGTCCCCGGAGGTGAGCTGCCACCAGCCCCCAGCGGGGGCCCCTCTGTCACCAGTCTGGGCCGAGGCCCTTCTGTCCTGCCCAATGCTTGTGCTTACACAAGTTAGCCCTGACATCAGGCAGATCTGGGGGCTGGACTAAATCCACGTGTTGGTTCGGTCAAAGCAGGGGAACTCTTTGTGGGCTCAGACCCTGCCACGGGCTCTCGTGGCGGTGGTGGTAGATGGGAAGGTTGGGTTCCCACACGCCCTCTTTCGCCTGTTTTCCTGCAGGCTGGGGTTCTCCAGGGACCTGATCCCGAGGAGGAGATAACAGGGCTACGGAGGCAGGCTCTCTGGGGTCTGGGGGGAGGGGCTCCCCGCCAGCACCTCCTCATTTAATTGCTTTGTGTGGGATGGGGAAGAAGTTTGAATAAAGCAGCACCACGCTTCACTTTGGCTGATGTGGTTCTTAAAATGTGGCATAGGCAGGGCTGGGAGCGCTGCCTACGTATCCCACAAAACCTTCACGTGCACACACACACACGCACACACACATGCACGGATTCATTCAGTCCAGAGACTCACAGGGGCCATGTCCAGCTGCAGTGTCTTGACCCAGTCCTGTTTCCGATCACAAGTCACAGACACATAAGTGCCCTGATGTCTCCCCAGAGAAGGTGTGAAGTCCACTCCCTTGGCGAGTGCTTGCCCGGAACCAGGTCCTGGGCTGGGTACTAGGGGTGACCGTAATGGGTCAGATGTACCTCCAGTCCCCCACAGTCTGGGGTGGGAGAAGACAGATCTACAAGTGATTATCATAGCCCATGGCCAGCACCACAATAAGGAAAGTCCCAGAGATCCCTATAGTCAGCTAAGGCTTCCTGGGGGACCTTTCACCAAGCTGAGCTGGAAGGATGAGTGGGCAATGGTAAGCAAAGGGGGAAAGGACGCAGGGGGCCTCTGCGGAGGCAGGGAGAGGAGTCGGGGGAGGTAGGTCAGTGTGGCTGCGTGTGGGGATGGCAGCCTAGCGAAGTATGGGGCCTGGATCGTGGAGCCTTTGCATTCATTAAGGTCCTTTGGCCGTAAGCCCACCTGGGCTTGCTTCAGCCAAGAAGGGCATTTGCAGGAAGGAGATGGTTGCAAGTAACAGAAACTTGTGGGAGCCAACTTAATTAAAAAAAAAAAAAAAAAAAAAGGTGGCTGTGGTATAGCTTGGCTCACATAAATGAAAGATCCAGAGATTTCTGGCTTTGGGCATGCTTGGACTCAGGAATCATATTCTGCAATAAATCTCTCTCTGTCTCTGCCTCTGGCCTTCCTCTGAGGCTGAGCTGCTGAGGGCTTGCTTGAGTGAAGTCAGAAGAAAGCCCGGGGCAGCGTGAGTTGGGCTTGGTCCCCGGTACTAACAGAGCCTTGAATGTTGCACCCAGGAGCAGGGACTTATTCTGGACTGGGGAAGCCTGCGGGGTTTGGGCAGGGGAGTACAGGATCAGGACCTAGAGAGGATGAGAGCAGACGCAGGGAGCCATAGAGGACTGAAGAAGGAGTTACCGACCTTCGAGGTTGTCAGCTTTTCTCGGGAGAACAGATTTCTTTATGGCTTTTGTCACTCTTTGTCAGATCCCCAGTGAACTGATAGAGTGAGGTTTTAATAGAGATGGACAGCAAGCTCCCATTCAAACATGAGAACACTGAGGCCAGAGATGTCAAGTGACTTTCCCAAAGCCACACAGCATTCAACAAATTAGACTGACTGCCTTTTTTTCTATTCCAACGGTGTCTGTTAAGGTCTGAGGCTCTAGCCTGTGTGAGCCCCTGCATCTTGGGGTGAGCCACGCAAGGAAGCTCCCCAGAAACCCCCATCAAATGGGCACAGAGGGGAGGAGAGGGGAAGACTGATCTCGTCTCCAACCTTCCATCCTCATTGAGAGGACGCCAGGGGGCATTGGTTGTGTGTCCTGAGGACCAGTGGAAGGACACCCTGCCCCTCCCCCCTCCCCCGTAGCCGGAAGCTAAGGCACAGGCAGAGATGTGTAGCGGGATTGTGCCCTGTGGCCAGGCCGCCCGGAGGGGGCTGGCCCGAGAAACAGGAAATAGCTGGGTTTGGGGAAGTTGCGTGGCCTGGCCAAGCCAAGCCAACCTGCCATCGGCTGGGCGGCCCTCACTACGTCCCTATCAATGCCCCGTTTGAGGCTTACACAGGGGTCCTTTGACAGGACTGAGCTGGGACCCACTGAGAAGCCCTGTTTGAGCTGGAGGTCCGGAAAGGAGCCAGCCCTGGGAAGGCTCGGGCTGCCTGTGCATGGATGTCTCTTGAAGGGCAAGAGAGTCAGCAAAATCCAATCAGGGTCCCCGAGCAGGAGCCCTGGTTTCTCAGGACTCTGAGGGTAGCTGGAATGTGGACCTCTGTGACCCTCCCAGACTTCAGGGTCATCTCTGCCTCTCCCCCCAGACCCCATGTGGCAAGCGCTGTGTGACGATCAGTTCTGAAGTTCAGACTGACAAATCACTTGCCCAGAGTCACGATCTGTTGGAGAACAACGCTGAGTTTGACTTCTGCAATAGGCCTGACCGGAGTCTGAGCTTGTCCCCCTGGTCCTCTCCAGCCTACTCCATCCACCTGACAAGGGCGTGATTTTAGAAGCTTGGAAAGCACCTGGCAGATAGAGACTGATGGATGCCCATCGTTGCGCACTTGACGCTGAGGACAGGCCTGGCTCGAGAGCTTGTAGTGGACAGGGGTCTGTCGAAGGTGGAGGGCCCAGCAGAAGGTGGGTGGGGGGCGTGGTCCAGGGGAGAGATGGTGGGGGTGTGAACTCAGGCAGCGGCCATGGGCCTGGGTAGACTCAAGAGGCATTTAGGAAGCAGAACCCAAAGGGCCCAGACAAATAAATGAGGAAGAGGGAGAGTCAAGGCTGGTGCCCACATTTGGAGAGCATGTGAGAAGGTGGTGCCCAGCTTTGAGTTGAGGACACAGAGCAGGGAACAAAAGGGGATGTGCTGGGTTTTGTTTGCATTTGTGCTACCTAGGGGGACATGCGAGGCAGGAGCTCAAGGTGCAGCTATGACTACAGGTCTGGAGGTCAGGAGGTAGAGGAAGGAGGGAGGTTGGGATGTGAGTGTCATCTGTGGACATGTGGGGGGTGACATGTGGTGGGGTGTCACCAAGTTTCATAGAGGTGTTAACCCATCGTGGGACCTAATCTGACCTGTGGCCACACTAGATGCAGCCTTGGATGGAAGCCGCTGCCTCCTTGCCCTGTCTAGCCTCTGGCTTCCCACCCGATCCAACTGCTTAGGCCTGATGGACACCTGAGGGGCCTCAGAGGCACTGGTGTGTCCCAAGGGGCCATGGACAGGATGGGCACCTAGCTACATCTCAGCAGCCAGGGGCGTGGGGATGAGTATGCCCACTTTGCAGGTGAAGAACCCTTGCCCTCTGCTTCCCTGAGGAATGTCCCCAGTCTGCAATGAAAAGTGTCAAGAAAAACAGTTCCCCGAGTAAAGGAAGGGGATGACCCGCCCTTGGGACCACCTTGGATTTTTCTGGGAGGTGCTGGAAACTCTGCTGTGGATATAAGCAGCAGCTGCTGTGGGTCTCCGTCCACTGTCTTCCTGGATGGGCTTTCTGGGAGCCCACACTCGCATTCCAGTTTCCTGGCACTCCAGCAGGAAGCCTGCCTAATTAGCCACCAGGAGCGCTCTGATAGGCAGTAGGCTTGGCAGAGAGCAGCCAACGCAAGTGAGCTATGGCCCTAAATAAACAGAGTCCATCTGGTCAACCTCAGTGGCCCAGCTGGTCAGGCAGGACATTGGCCTTGCATTTTCCTCCGTTCCATGTGCTGGAGGGACAACCCAGGCAGAGAGGCAGCCTGGGTAAAGACCTGGAGATGGGACTGCCTGTCAGGGAGGGACTCCGGCCTGGGAGTCTCACCTGTGATGACCATTCTGAGCTTGTAATCCCGCAGATATGGTCGCTTGACCTTGACCCAGTTGCTGAAATTTTATAGTCCCTGGAGCTGAAATCCTAACAGAGGGTTTTGGGAAGAGCCAAGGTATTCTTGAGCACTGTGCGTAGGACTTTGGAAGAAAGAAAGGACATGCCAGGAATCTTACTGCACACGTCTCTGGCCCCTCTTCCTGGGGAGGTGATGTTGGGTATCTCAGGGGAGGGTCGGGGGTGGGGAGGAAAGGTTTAAATGTCTCTGGCATTGGACATCCTTAGGAATGCCCTTGTGTGTCTGTAGTCATTTTGTGAGTAAGGACCGTGCCAAACCTTGTTCCCCAGACATCAGACTCCATGGGTCACTTTTCCCACCCTCCTTCATTGCTGAAGGCACCACAGAGGCAAGGGCCTGGAGACCGAGTTATGAGACTAACCACTGGGCTATCCTTTTGGTATGTCAGGGAGCACCTAGTCCTTCCCATACTGACCCCGAAGCAACTTTCCCCAAACTGAAGAATGCTAGAATTATCAATCTCTTGCCCTCTGCCCCCTTCCCGCCCTCCCTCGTTCTACACCGGTCTATACCCCCTGAGCTAGGTAGAATTCTAGAATAGCCTCCTGGGAGGACCCCATGGGACAAGATAGCTCATGGGACAAGAGCCCCCACCGCTGGTCAGTAAAACTTGAAGTGGAATCTGCTGCAGTGAAGGAAAAGGAACACTTTGCTCAGTGCCAGAGGAAGAGAGGGGACAGAGCCGGGGAGGGAGAGAGGGGACAGGAGCGAGACTGGAATGGCCTGGAAAAGGTGGCAAGAGACAGATTGTGAGAAGGCTCGAATGCCCGGTGGCATCTGAATTTTCACCTAGAAGGGATATAGGGTCCACAGAAGCTTTTCTTTTCCCTTGGGAAGGTGACCCTGAATACCCACGTCCTGTCCCCGGGCTTCTAGGCAGAGCCAGGCATGGCTACTCCTTATCAGAGGGTGTGCAGAGAGATTCTTGCTGTCATTGTCTTGTTCTCGTGGCCGGAGACAGAGGACTTGGAAATGGTGAGATAGTCCGATGAAGGAGGCTTTGGGAAGGGGCTGGGGGGGGGGGCGGGGGGCGTGTGTCTAGTCCTGGGTTGTGTCCTGAGAGAGAAACACGCCTTTGTGCTAATAAGCCATCCGAGGGCTTATTTGTCACTGCGGCTTAGCCTGTTCTCTAACCAATACAAGAAGGTAAGGTGGAAACAAGAAACGTGGATGGAGCATTCATCCGTGTCATTCTCGACCCTCCCGTGACCTGGGCGCTGAGGTCCCAACTTGGCAGACTTGAAGCGGAAGAACAGAACCGTGAAGTCAAGTGCAGCGGGTGGGTGAAGCCACAGGGACTCCCGCCCCGGGGCTGTGTCTGATTCTGGAGCTTTGCACTTCACAGGATTCCTCAAAGTCTGGCATGCAGGCCAGTGGCAGGACGCGAGGTAATTTGCGGTGATGTGCGGATGCAGAAGTTAAATTTAATTAGTTTCGAATTTATCTGAAGGCCTCTTGGAATACCTTTATAAATTGCACAGCAACCCAGAGATTTCACGGCTGTCATTTCTCAGGAGGAGGAGGGGAACGTTTTATACCAAGTGTGTTGGTTGGTTTAGAGTTAATTAAAGAGAGTAAATAAATAAGAGTAAAAGTATGTGTGGATCCCGCCAAACGGCGAGGCTGGTGGTGACGGAGGGAGGAGGAGCGCGCGATGACCAGGTTTGCTCTTCAGGAAAAGAGTGGAGTCATGGGGCGCGGGAGGGGGCTCCTGCGCCCCTGCCATGGAACCACGCCTGCCCGGGGCCCCTCGCTTTAGCACCAAGGCTCTCTCGGACGAAACACTAAAGGCTTTAAGTTTCTGGAAACCCGAGGTGTGTGAAAACAAGGAGAGGGAACAGCGGGAGCCCTTCACAGCTGCCCGTCTGACTTGAGAGCGTTTTTTTTCCCTCTGGGTCATACCGGACACACTGTTCCTGATTTTCATTCCTGGGGGGAAGAAAATTGCTTCACATTTTGAAAACACAAATATTTATATTCTTTCCTCAATGTATACGCTGAGCTTCCTCCCTCTAAGCCCTTGCTCCTGCTGTGGAATGTGAAAGCTGCCCCCCCCTTTGGGAAGAAACCTATCTCTGCTCCTGAAAACGTACCTGTGGCCCATTTCTGTGGCCCTGCTAATGAGCCGATGGGTGACACAGAAAAGGCGCCTGTGTTCCTCTGAGGAGCCCATACAACGGCCATTCAGATGTGGAGCTGAAAGAGCCATTTCATGGGCCCAGCTGCTGGCTTGGCCAAGAGAGCCGTGTACTCCGGGCTCCGGCCGCGGCCCGGTGCATTTGGGAGGGGATGCGGGGCTGGAAGGCTGCAGATCACGTTCTCCTCGAGCAGCTCCGCTGGGCTGTGGCCACCGCTGCAGACCCCTGTCTGACCCTGTTCGGTTCCCAAGGGAACGGAACCCACTTGTCACCTGTTGCTTCTTTTAATGCATTGTTTCGCTTGATGACCAGATACCCTGTTCCAGACTCGCGCTGGGTCCTGAAGGTCGTTGGAGGCTGGGTGGGGCCAGATGCCCCCCTTGGAGGGAGCTGATGGCCAGAAGGAAGGCAGTTAACCCATTTATGATCCGTTGTGGGGAAGTGAGAGGCACTGCAGTCATTGTGCCCTATAGTGTCTTTGGAGGAAATAATTACTTAAAAATTGTAGAGGGAAAGGGACCGGCAGCCTCGACTGGCATTTGAAGCTGGGGATGGCTATGAAGGATACAAGACAATAAAATCTAAATGGGAAACATCAGAGGGAAATACTCTTTGCTTCCTCCTTCTCTAAACCCGGGGCAAAGAAGGGTGAGGCCTGAGTTCCAGGCGGGGCTAACTGGCTGGTGGCTTCAGGCTTCTTCAGACCTCAGTTGTCTCATCTGACAAATGGGATGATGCCCTTGGAGACAGGAAGACACAGTAATAGTGTGTGGCTGCCATTATCGCTCAAGATTGTGAGACTATTGGTTGGGTCACTTTAAAAAAAAAGGGTAAAAAAAAGGGAAAAAAGGGAACAGGGGCGCCTGGGTGGCTCAGCGGGTTAAAGCCTCTGTCTTCAGCTCAGGTCATGATCCCAGGGTCCTGGGATCAAATCTCACATCGGGATCCTTGCTTGGTGGGGAGCCTGCTTCTCCCCCTGCTTGTGCTCTCTCTCTCTCTGACAAATAAATGAATAAAAATCTTTAAAAAAAAGTCTGTACATTTCTTTTTGAGGCATAACTCGTATAGTCTTAAATGTTAATGGTCTTGTCCCCCAGAAAGATGACAATCCTTTGACCCCCATCTGCCCTGTCTTCTCATTGCCTCTTCACCTGGTCCCAGTGAGGCAGGGATGCCAAGAACCACCATTCCCACCGCATGATAACAAGCTGAGGCTCAGAGAGGTTAAGTTAGCTGCTCCAGGTCACACCGCTGTTCAGTCACAGACAGAGATCTGAACCTGGGCCTCTCAGTTGGCCAAGCCTGTGCTCTTTTCATGTGATCTCATCAGTTACTGAACCTCCATGCAGCAGCAGGTCCATTTCTGGTGACGCTCCCTTATTTACAAGCCTTTATTTTTGCCTTCCAGTGCAGAGCCTGGACTGGGCCCAGACACAGGGATGAATCAGTCAGACTCTTAACAGCTCAGAGGTGAGACACACAATGACAGAAGCACGGGAAGGGGGTCCTAATCCTGGGGGAGTGAGGGAGAGGTGGGCCTGGAGAAGGCACCTCCGCCAAGCTATACCCAAGCAAGCAGGGTGGCTGAGAGCACTGGCCTGGGGCCCTGTTCTGTCAATGATACTTTAAAAAGAAAAAAGATTTATTCACTTATTTTAGAGAGAGAGAGATCATGCACATATGTGCAGGGCATTTGGGGGAGAGGGACAGAGAGAAATCCAAACCGACTCCCCACTGAGTACAGAGCCTGTCTCTGGGCTCCATCCCACGTCCCTGAGATCATGACCTGAGCCGAAACCAAGAGTCGGACACTTAACGGACTGAGCCACCCAGGCGCCCCTGGCAATGACTTCTTGGCAGCGTGACTTCAGACAAGTTACTCCATCTCCCTGTTTGTCAGTTCTTCTTCTGGAAGATGGGGGTAGTAATAGTAGCTGCATAATGGGGTTGTCACGGGAATTAAATGAGACTGTTCCTATAACTCTGCTCCTCTCACCCATCCTAGGAGGTGGGATCAGAGAGGTGAAGCAACTGGCCCGTGGTCACACAGGCAGCGAGCAGCAAACCTGGGTAATTGGCTTTAGGTCTGTGCTCCTACCCATTGCCTCTATTGCCCTGTGCACACATGTCAGAGTGTGAAAGGGAGGGAGGGGCGTTCGGGGTAGGTGACCCTGCTGGTACAAAGCCCTGGAGGGCCTGTCAGGGACCCCAGGTATGGCTGCCTGGCGGGGAGAAGGCAGGGAGGTAGGGGACAGGCCAGGTGAGCAGGGCGAGTGCCAGATAAGGAAACTGATGGAGGTGAGAGTGGGGGTTGGGGTAGGGTGTGGGGTGAGGGTGCAGGGCTCGAGGCCATTGGGCTGGCTTTCCCTGGGCTTGGAGCAGCAGCTCTGGGTCAGGGCAGGCTCCAACCCCTGGCAGAGCTGCCCTCCACCCACCTGAGATTTCCTGAGTTCCAGCGGCAGGTCCGCTTCTGCAGGCAAAGGAGCCCTTGTGGTCGGAGGGGCCTCTTGAGCCCAGGCCAGGCGGCTCCCTCCCTCTCTGGGCACACACACCTCCATTCAGCCTGGGCCACGCCCCCCAAGGGGGCTAGGGGCCCCTGGCAGCCACCCCCATGTCAGTGGGGGCCGCCTGGCCGCCGAGGTTGATAAGACCGGGACCCCACTGGCCCCCAGCACTGTGCTGGCTGCTGCCTGCCCTGCCAGAACCATGAGGCTCCTCTCTGGCACTGGCCTCGTGCAGTGTGGCCTGCTGCTGCTGCTGTTCCAGGCCCTGTGCACATTGGGCCTTGCCCCCCAGGCCAGAGGTGAGGGGGTCCATGTGAGGTGGGGGACATAGGGTGAGCGGCCTCTGACCAGCAGCCTGGCCAAGAGGAGCAGAGGTTAAATGGGGTACGGGATGGGCCGGGGTGTTGAGGGGTCGGGGGGCAAGGGGGTAGGAAGACAGCAGGCTGGCCCGGGAGCCGACAGCAATGGTGACATTCATAAGGGCCAGAGCAGGGATGATCCTCGGTCTGCGCTATTGAGGGACAGGAGTGGGCCTTTTTCTGCAGCCTCACAGGCTTCCCTGGGGCTCCTTAGCTCCCAGGCCCCCCTTGGGGACCACGCATGCTGCCAGAGCCAGTCTTGTGGGTCCCTGAGGACAGACGCTGGAGCTGCACCAAGCCCAGGGCTGCATGCACACTCTATCTGGGGTCACCAGGACTCCAACCCCTTTCCTTAGCCCCTCCAGCCTCTCCGGGTGTGGGTTCTTGCCTGCTGTACCACTCCCAGAGCTTCTGCCTTGGGCACCGAGTCCCAGAATGCCCAGCTCCTCCTGTACAGATGGGGAAACTGAGGCTGGAGAAGGGTGTTCTCCTGGTTCCTGATGCACTGCTCCATGGTGTGGCTAATTCCCTCAGCCTCTCTTGGCCTCAGTTTACCCGTATGTAGCCTTAACTAGTAGGGACCAGGGTGCGGCTGCAAGGTCATTACTAAGGTCCCTTGAGGAGCTCTGATACCTAGGGCGCTGTGGATGGGGGGCTGGGACAGCCCAGGACCCCTTTCCTTTTCTGAGCCTTCCTGAATCCTCTCTTGGAAGCAGCTCTGCTCAGTTCTGGGGCACAGAGAGGAGGGCCTTTGTACTGAGCCTCTCCAGGCTGCAGGGTCAGGCCAGTGAGAGTAACAAGCAGTGAGCCTTATTCTCCCCACTGGACAGATGAGAAACTGAGGCTCCTAAAGGTGCAGTGAGCTGCCCAGGACCACAGGGGGGCTGAACCGGGATTTGAACCTCACTCTGCTTCATTCCAGCTTCATGCACGTCCCAGCCCATGGGGCTGCTTGCTGGGGTGTCTGGAAAGACATGCCTCCATGGGGATGTGTCTTAGGAACCCACCGGGTCAGGCTGCCACGGTGGCCACGAGGAATCCCTGCCCTTTTCCCTGCCCACGGACACCAGCCAGAAGACTCCTCGGGGCTGAGGGAAGCTGGGTCCCCTCGGGTGACTGGCTTTGATGCTGAGATGAAAGAGACCAAACCCATGGGCCCTGTTCTGGGCCCTGGGGCTCTGTCCTCTGCGCCCTCTCCCCCACCGCCCCCACAGGAGAAATTCTGCCATGGCCATGGCAGCCACTCTGGGCCACAGCCTGGGAAGTGTGTCTTAAAGTCTGTCATCTCCTTTGCCGCCCCCTGGATACCAGCTGCATGCCTAGCCCTGTCCTGGCACCTTGCACGCACTCCTGCTCAGCCCTGAGGGTTCTGTAAAGAGGGGACTGTCAGCTCATTGTACAGACGAGGAAACTAAGCTCAGGGAGGTACCGTGAGTTCCCTGGGGCTGAGATTTGAGCCTCTGTCTTCCCCAAGGGGCTCAGAAGCTGGGCCAGCCACGGGTGTCCACATGTTGACAGAAGGTCCGAGCTGGCCTGGCCCAGCTTCAGGTTATACTGTCCGGGACCTCCATTCTCAGTCTAAGCAGCCCCTGACCTTCACCCCCTGTGCTTGGCCCTCTCCCTCGTGCCCCCCCTTGCAGGGCATCTCTGCCGGACCCGGCCCACAGACCTGGTGTTTGTGGTGGACAGCTCACGCAGTGTGCGGCCCGTGGAGTTCGAGAAGGTGAAGGTGTTCCTGTCCCAGGTCATCGAGTCTCTGGACGTGGGACCCAATGCCACCCAGGTGGGCGTGGTGAACTATGCGAGCGCTGTGAAGCAGGAATTCCCACTGCGGGCCCACGGCTCCAAGGCCGCGCTGCTCCGGGCCGTGCGCCGCATCCAGCCGCTGTCCACGGGGACCATGACGGGCCTGGCCATCCAGTTTGCCATCAACAAAGCCTTCAGCGATGCCGAGGGGGGTCGGGCCAGGTCCCCTGACATAAGCAAGGTACGCGACCCACCCCTCCCGCCCTCCCGGATTCCCCAAACATGCTTCAGGTTGTGTCTTAGGCCCAGAGAAGCCAAGGGGCAGAGCTGGGCCTTGAAGCCATCTTTATCCACGCTCTGACTGCAGGGCCTCAATCTGGAGCGTGCTTGATTTTTTTCAGATTGGTGGACCTTGGCTCCCTGGGGCTGATTGAGGCAGTCCAGATGCCTGCCCTCCACCCTGTTCCCTGGACTAGCTGTCACCCTGAGCAGCACGTGTCAGTCCCTTCACGTCTAAACCACAATGATGCAACTCGTTTTTGAGGGACTGTCAGCAGGCCTCTGTGAAGTCCATTGCACAGTGTGCTTGGAACAGGGCACGGACCCACCAAGCCCCATGGAAGGGCTAGCTCAGTTTGATTTAATAAACCTCCGAGGGCAGGGGTTTGGAAAAATGAGGTGATGTGCCCCAAGCCGACGTCAGTACGGGCTCCAGGCCAGGTGCCGAGGAGTTCACAGACCTGGTCCCCACAGCAGGATTTCCCAGCACAGCCCAGGACCTGTAAGACCGGTCAGAGGTTGCATCCCAAGGTGGTCTGCCCACCGATGCCCACACCTCTCCTTCCTAGCCCTCAACAGCCTCAAGGAGTCAGCCTTTACCTGCCCAGGACCTCAGCCCCGGGCACATACTTTCTGACCCCCACGCAGGCCATGTCTGACATCTGCGTGCTGAAGGAATGCAATCCTGCTTGAAGGTGGTGACTTCATTTTACAGATGAGGAAACTGAGGCACAGAGGCCCAAGTTGTCTTGCCCAGCTAATAAGTAGTAGGAACATCTACAGAGGAT
The DNA here is from genome assembly GCF_022355385.1 of Mustela nigripes. Lineage (NCBI taxonomy): Eukaryota > Metazoa > Chordata > Mammalia > Carnivora > Mustelidae > Mustela > Mustela nigripes. The sequence continues at coordinate 22,678,270 of NC_081570.1, read as the reverse complement.
AGGCCATAATCCCGGCCATTACAGCCCTCAAAGAAATGGCCTGTGAGCGCTAAGCCTGTTGGTCGTCCTCTGTGGGGGCTCTTTACAAGCTCTGCTGTGAGGTTGATGGTCATGGTTGTTACAGGCTGTGGTGACCTGGGGTGATCCTAATGGAGAGAGGTGGTGAAGGGGATGGTGGCAGTGTCTACAGGTGTCACACCTCCAGTTAGGGGCCTGGGGTAGGCACATGAAGACACACAGAGCCCCCAGACCTGTGCCGTCCAGCCTGGAATCCACCTGTGGGAGGCCCCTACAAGGTGGGTTCAAGGTCACAAGGCTGGATTGAAGGGGGATAGTCGGGGCTCTGGGAGACAGTGGGTCTCGGGGAGTGGGGCAGCCTGTGGCAGTGGACAGTCACAGCCAGGCGAGCCTCGGCCTCTGGTGGGGAAGGGCAGGGTGCAAGATCACTCCCCAGGGGTCCCCACAGTGATAAAGAAACAACCCACCCCCTTCCTAGATGACTCAGGAAGGTGAGCGTCATTTCCAACCACCATACGACAGGTCACTAAGACAGGGGTTTGGGGCCCCGGGCGGAGGGTGGGGACCCAGGTCAGAAGCAGAGAAGCACTGTGAGGACTCTGGCTTCCGGGCAGGCTCAGGTGGGCGTGGTGAGGTTAGGCCAAGCACCAGGGTCCCCTCTGTGCCCCTTCCCAGGGCACAAACAGGGGAACCTTGTGGGAGGGCAGCAGACAGTGTTATCTCCTTCGGAAAGGAAATGTAGCATCCTGGGGAACGGAGGGAGAAGCGGGAGCCATCATCTATGTGGGAACAACCCCCTTCCCAGGGCCCGGAGGGAAAGGATGGTCAGGCTGGAAGCAGAGCCGCCGTTTATTAGCCTCGCCTGCTCTCTGCTGGCCAAAGGACAGAACTGCATGGTGTCGGGCCCGCTTGCCGGGCCCCTGTCCTCAGAGGCCCCAGTCTGAGCGGGGAGACATGGTCCTGCCCTCAGATCATCACAGAACTGCGGCCTGCCCGAGCGGGGAGACACCCACAGGCCCTAGTCAGATGGAAGAACATCTCAGCCATGTCTTTCGGTGAGAGAGGAAACCTGTCTCCTCTTTTGCTAGTCAGGTTCCCCTCCCTGGGGCGAAACCCTGGCGGGGAATCAGATCCATCTGGTGTGGATTAGCTGTGTGACCTGGGCAAGCCGCTCTGCCCGTCGGGCCTCAGGGTCCTCTTCTGCCAGTGGCCCCGCGGGCTTAGTGGAGGGCTGAGCGGCCCTGCGCAGCACGGGAGGAAGGCCTGGTCCTCACACGCGCCCCGCGTGTCTTAGGTGGCCATCGTGGTGACGGACGGGAGGCCCCAGGACAGCGTGCGGGACGTGTCTGCACGGGCCCGGGCCAGCGGCGTCGAGCTGTTCGCCATCGGCGTGGGCCGCGTGGACAAGGCCACGCTGCAGCAGATCGCCAGCGAGCCGCAGGAAGAGCACGTCGACTACGTGGAGAGCTACAGCGTCATCGAGAAGCTGTCCAAGAAGTTCCAGGAGGCCTTCTGCGGTGCGCCGGGAGAGGCGGCGATGGACGAGGCTGGGGTCTCGGGGAGCGCTCTGGGGAGCTGGAGTGGGGGCCAGACCGCAGGGGGCAGGGGCGTGGCTGAGAGCATCGGGGCCGGACTGAGTGCGCTTCGGGGGTGGGACCGGGGCGGGGCGGACCGGAATGGATAGGGCCGCGATTGAGCTCCGGGGCGGGGCCAGGGAAGGGGCAGGGTGGGGCGTGGCTAGAGTCGATTGGGGCGGGGCTAGATAGGGCGGGGCTGGGTAGGGCGGGGCTGAGGTCACGGCGGGGGAGGACGAGGGCGGGGAGCATGGAGGGATGGGGTGATGAATGGGGATGAACAGGGCTGGGACTGAGCGTGGGGGTGGGGTCAGGGAGCAGGGAGGGATGGGGGAGTGACTAGAGAGTCGATCGGGGCAGGAGCAGGACTGGGCGGGACTGAGTCGGCATCGGGGACAGGCCGGGGCGGGGCCGGGCGGAGATGGACAAGGCAGGGGCTGACGGGGCGGAGCTGAATAGGGCGGGAGGCGGGGCTGAGAGAGTCTGCATGGGGCGGACCTGTGATTTTGGCCTGGGGCTGGGAGTGTGGGGCTCAGACCTCAGCTAGGGGATGGTCTGTTTCCCTGAGTGTGTGAAGGGCTGCCCTGGCTGAGATATCCAAGGCCCTGAGACCGTTAGATTCTGAGTCTCCTTTTGTCCCCACAGTGGTGTCAGACCTGTGTGCCACTGGAGACCACGACTGTGAGCAGGTGTGCCTCAGCTCCCCAGGCTCCTACACCTGCGCTTGTCGGGAGGGCTTCACCCTGAACAGTGACGGCAAGACCTGCAATGGTCAGTGGGCTGGACACAGGCAAGCCCTGGGGAGGGTGGGGAGGAGAGGGGATGGGGCTTGGCCACTTTCTAGGAAGCCCATCTGAGCCTCTCTGCACTTTGTTTCTGGGCTAGTCTGCAACAGTGGTAGATGTCTCCTAGAACTTGGTGTCTGCAGAAAGTTATTTTCTACTTTTGTCCCTCTTTGTCACGGTGGGTGGTAGGTTTAGTATGGTGGAACGAGTTACATAGTCTTGAGTTCAAATCTTAGCGCCACTCCTTCTGAGCTGTATGATTTAACGGCTTTTGGAGTTTTAGTTTCCAACGCTATAAAACGAGGCCAGGAACCTTGGCTTTCGAGAGGGAGTTTTGAGGACAAAAGAGGCTGGGATAAACCTCAGGTGTGTGATGGGTTCCTGACTTGTGGTCAGGATGAACGACGGGCTCCTAAGCTTCATCTCCTCACCTTCCTACCCTTCCCAGTCTGCAATGGCCGTGGTGGCAGTTCGGCAACTGACTTGGTCTTCCTCATCGATGGATCCAAAAGTGTGCGTCCGGAGAACTTTGAACTAGTGAAGAAGTTCATCAATCAGATCGTGGACACGCTGGACGTGTCAGATAAACTGGCCCAAGTGGGGCTCGTGCAATACTCAAGCTCTGTGCGGCAGGAGTTCCCGCTGGGCCGCTTCCACACGAAGAAGGACATTAAGGCGGCAGTGCGGAACATGTCTTACATGGAGAAGGGCACCATGACTGGGGCTGCCCTCAAGTATCTCATCGACAATTCCTTCACTGTGTCCAGCGGGGCTAGGCCTGGGGCCCAGAAGGTGGGCATTGTCTTCACCGATGGCCGGAGCCAAGACTACATTAACGATGCTGCCAAGAAAGCCAAGGACCTTGGTAGGTGGTGCCTGGACCCTGAACACCACTGATGGCCAGGGATACCTAGGGAACAGCTCGACTGGAAGTTGTCTGTCTTGAGTCTAAACCCTAACCCCAGGTGCAAGATAAATGAGGAGTTCTGGGTCTGTTCAACTCTTTCTTATCTGTGATGAGACAACAGAGTCCCCAGAAAAGTAAGAAGTTTGTTTCAAGGGTCCTTTTGTAGGTGGGGCTTGGAAATTTGTCAGTTGAATGTTCTCCAGAACACACCAACTGTTGGAAGGCAGCCCCACTTTGGGACAAGCCGGAGTCTGTTTTATCACCTACTTAAGGAGGATAATAATAGCCACCAGATGGATGGTTCTGGGGGGTATATGAGATTACGGAGTTCCCCGTCCAAGGAATCAGTGCAGGTCTGACATAAGGGAGAAGAACCTCAGGGAACTCTGGAAGTCTCTTAGGCACTCTGCTTGTAATTCCAGCAGCTGCCACTAGAAGTGTCTGGTGTTGATCAGCTGGACATTTCTCAAGAGGCTGAGATGCTGCTGCCTGTCCCCATGGCCACTGTCACTCATCTTGTTCCTCTTGGCAGGTTTTAAGATGTTTGCTGTGGGTGTGGGCAATGCCGTGGAGGACGAGCTCAGGGAAATCGCCTCAGAGCCCGTGGCAGAGCACTACTTCTACACGGCTGACTTCAAGACCATCAACCAGATTGGCAAGAGGTTGCAGAAGAAGATCTGTGTGGGTTAGTGAGGCCAGAGAGGGCACTGATGGGAGGGGTCGGGGGGGCTCTGTGGGGAGACTGTGGAACCATCCTGGAACTGGATGGGGGTGGGGAGAAGCAGGAGCTGCGGTGGCAGCAAGAGTTGGCAGAAGCAGGAGGAGGGCTGACTGTTCTCACTTTTGCAACTAGCAAACATATGCTTCTTACATGAATGGCACTGTTGTTAGTACTCTTCAAATACTAAATCATTCAATCCTAATTAGTAGAAATATTATTCCCATTTTATAGACAGGAAAACCAAGCCCAGAGGGGTGGAGCGATCGTTAATAACCAGAGGTGCCAGGATTTGAACCCTGCTACCTCCCCATCCTCCTGTGGCTAGAGAGTATGGATTACAGAGCCAGAGGTGCCTGGGTTTGTGTGATTGCTGTGACACTGCCTATGGGCCATGATCCAGTGGTTTCATTTCTCGGGTCCTTTATTTGTAAAATGGGATGATTAATGACTTCCAACCCAAAGTGTTGGGTGAAGCTGGCAAGATGACCTCGAGGTCCCTAGCAACCGTGTCCTGCATGTAGTAGGTGACCAGCATGGAGATGCTGGTATTGGAGGCTTATTGGGGCTCTGTGGGGTTGGGAAGGCATTCGGCGTCTCCCCCTCTGTCGCTCCTGGGAGTTCTGCTTCAGAACCCTACACGTGTCTCTGTCTTCTCAGTTCTCACAGGCCCCCCACACTTCCCCAAGATTCCCCAGTCCTGGTCTTGGGCTGTGAGCTCTCCTTGTCCCCCTGCCACGCCACTGCTCACCTTCCCCTTCTCTTTCCCTGCTTCCTGTCCACTCCAGAGGAAGACCCATGTGCCTGCGAGTCCATTGTGAAATTCCAGACCAGAGTGGAGGGGCTGCTGCAAGCCCTGACCAGGAAGCATATCCTTTCCCAGAGGCCACTGAGGGATGGGGGCAGTGGCAGGGTGAGGGGCAGGGAGAGGGAGGCACCCCCTTGTGTGTGGGGTCGCAGGTGGGGACTCTGCCTCCTGCTGGAGACAGGCTGGACTCTGGACAGATGGGCTGGCATGGCCTTTGGTACTGATCCTGTCAAAAGCAGAGGCTCCTAGAGGGTAAACAGAGAAACTGAGGCAGAAGCCAAGACCTAGAGATTTGGACACCCATCCAGAGTCCTAGCTGTGCTCAGGAAAACATGGAGCGTGTGGCTTCCCCATTTCTCAGGCTTTCAGCGACATGACAGATCCCAGTCTCCACTCAGACGAGGCTGGGCCTGGAACAGGTCCCCTGGCTCTGTCAGGATAAGGTGGGAATCCAGGTGGGGGACCCAGCAGGCCTGAAGCTGCCCCCGGCAGGGCTGGGCCTTCAGGGTGTACAGTAACTACTGGGTTTTAGGGAAGGCATTGTTCTGAGGGCAGTGACATGTTGTAGATGGGGTGGGAGAACTCCCTGGAAGAGGGGCTCTTGAGAGGTGGGGGACACGGGAGGTGGGGTCCTGAGGGCAGGTGCCACAGCCATCACTGCCCTGCTCTGGTCAGCCTGGGCCTATCCTTAACCCCGAGTCCACTGGAAGCTGTGAGCCAGCGGCTGGCCGTCCTGGAGAACAGAGTCGTGTGAGGCTGCCCATCCCCACCGCAGCCTCTCGGTCTCCCCGCTGCCCACGTAGCCCCCTGAGTCCTGCGTGTGTCCCCTAGAGCCCCAAGTGTAGTCTAGCTTTGCCATTCTAGAGAGGGGGGTTTGGAGGGGCAGGCCCTGAGGGCACCAGGCCTCCCCCACCGTCCTGCCAGCCCTGCTGGGCTCGTGTGAGTGTGCCAGGTGTGTGGCTGTGTCCGGGAGCACATGCGTGTGTGTGAGTGCATGGGCATGTGTACGTGTGTTAGGAGCGTGGGTGTGTTGGGGAGTGTGCTTGTGTGTGCCTGCGTGCCTGAGGGTGGGCGTGTATCTGGAGCAGGGATGTGTGTATGTGAGTGAGAACATAAAGGTGAGTGTGAAAGGGACTGCGTTTGCATTTCTTCAATCGAAACATAATATATTCCTATTTTTTTTAGTTAACCCTTTCTTGACTGCGAGTGCTGTGAATCTCTTTCCTGTTTTTTTCTATTGCCTTCTGAAAAACAATGAAATATGATTTAACTTAAGCCCTGAATGGGGCCGGAAGTAGCGTGGTCATTTGGGGAGCGGGATGAAGGACTGGGGGGGCGGGTGCAGGGGGACCCTGCAGGCTGGCAACTGTGGTGAGAACAGGGGTGAAGGCCGCTACCCCAGAGCTGGCACGGGGTTGCCCTGCCCTTGCAGCTCTTGCTTCTTTCTCCTGCAGCCCTGCCTGCAGCGGACTTGAGTCGCCCTCATTATATGCATGGGGAAGCTGTGTCTGGGTGTTCAGATGACTTGCTCAGTGGAGCATCAGTTGGAGAGCAAGGACTTGAATCTAGGGCTGCAAGACATCAAAGAAGAAGAAGAGCCAGGACACCAAACAGGCCGGTTCATGCATTCATTCATACATTCATTCATTCCTGCTTCATTCATTCATTCACGTGTGCATGCGGAAGACAAACACAGAATACGGGCCCATGGCAGGCAGAGGGGAGATGGTGGCCTTCGAGGCAGATGTAGTCCCTGCCCTTAAGGGACTTACAGTCCAGTTGAGCGCCTGTCACCCTCACCCCAGCTGGGGAAAAGGAGAGAGTGTTTAGGTTGTAGCAGGAACCGGTGGGCTGAGTGTGTGTGCGTGAGTTAGAGATGCTGGGAGGGTCTCAGCTGCGCCAGGGCTGGCCCCGGGTGCCCCCACCAGCCCCACACCCCATGCCCGTGTTGGTGTCCTCTCTGTTCCCTCCTTGGGTGTTAGCAGCTTTGCCTCCATCCCCAGCACCAATGGCGGCACCCCTCTGCCTCAAGGATGGCACATGAGAAAGTTTCCCGAACCCCATGTCTCCCCCAGCCCTACCTGAGGTCTTCTGGCCTCACCCAGGCCCCTCTGGAGCAGTGCCCCCCACAGTCTCAGTCCCTGGTGTCCCACAGTGGGAGCTGGGGTGATTTGCTGAACCCATTCCTGTGTCATGGGGCATTTTTAAGTTACTACTAGATTCACACTTGGGAGTCTTTAAAAGGCTTTTATGAGAGACTCAGACCATCCTGAGAGGTCTTCCTTAGAGACACTTCCTGCAGACAGAATTATATCCCTGCACCTGCTAAAACTTAGTGACTCAAAACATCACCACCCCCCCCGAAAAACACCTGTGCCCAGCATGATTCTGCGAGTTGGCTGGGCTCCGCTGGCGGTTCTTCTGCTCCATGTGGAGTCGGCTGGGGTCACACTCCTAGTGGTCTTGACCCGGCCGGAGCCTCCAGCATGGCCCACTCCCCTGTGCCACAGGGCCCATTGGTATGACTGCTACCTGGGGAGATGGGGGTGCAAGGCTGGGCTTCTCTCCACTTCTCTCTCCATGTATGTCCCTGGGGGCTCTCCGGCGGGGGAATGCAACTTCTTCTCTGGCAGCCCAGGGCTGTGGAAAGCTTTTTAGGTCTGGAGCCCCATGTTGGCACTGCACGACTTTTGCTGCATTATTTTTTGATCAAAGCAGTTTTAGGCCAGGCTGAACACAAGGGGTGGGGAGGTACACTCCACTTCACAGAGAGAGAGCAATAAAGAATTTGCAGCCACTTTTAATCCATTGCAGCGGGTCGTTCTCTGGCGTCCCTCTCTGGCTACACTCCCTGCCTTGGCTATTCAGGACACCCAGGAAACCCTTGCATCGAAACGGGACCATCCTGGGTTCCAGTGCCGTGCCTTAGCTGCCTGGTAACTTGGTGGGAACCCTTTCCCCCTCTGAGTTCCCCACCTACATCCAAGGCAAAGGATACTGGCACCACCTCGAAGATCTTACGGGGTGTCAGTGAGATGGGTGGGGGGTACCCAGCTCAGGGCCCGCCCACATTTTGCACCCAGAGTGGAGTTGGCATCATTGTTGCCATCTGCTGAGTGATTTCCCAGCCTCAGGGACGCATTTAAACCTGTCAGCACCCGAGAACCTCCCTCGTTCCCGTCTGGGGCCAGTGTCCCTTGAGACCCTGCAGTCACCTGGTTTCCGGGGACTGTGCCACCTGGGGCACCTGTTACCTGCTGGAGACCAGAGTGTGCACCATGGCTCTGGCCCACCTGCGTCACGGTCATGGGACTGATCCCCCAGCTCCACCAGGAGGCAAAGTCAGGGACAGTCTTTTCTCTGCCTGGAGCAGTGCCAGTATGTGGGGGGAGGGGGTCACGGCTCAGGGAGATGAGGCTCGGAGGGCGGCGTGAGCTTGGACAAACCATCCCTTCTCCCTGTGGGCCTTAGTCCCTCATCTGCTAAATGGAGAGATGATCCAGAAATAAGCAGTCATTGAGGATCTCCCAGGGGACGCATGAGCTGAGAGCTGAGAGCTGAGAGCTGTCACTACTTCCTTGAAGTCGGACGAGAGAAAGGTGTGCCCGGGGGTGTCTGGCCTGGCAGAGACCAAGCGTCAGACTCCAAGCTCCCAGGAACTATCCCATGGAGAGGTGACAGTGGACAGGTTAGCAGTTCGGGGTCGACAGTCCTGGTGTGAGACCCGCCCCACCAACCCCCTTGCCTTGGACAGACTCCTTTGTGCTCTGACCTCAGCTTCCTTGACAGTAAACAGGGCAACAGCACCCTCCTCACTAGCATTCATGCTGATGGCACCCAGACAGAGGGCTTGGCATGGCCAGCCCTGTAGGGCTCCCTGGAGGAGACCGGCAGAGGTGGCTTAGCAGGGAGACTGAGGGCTGCCCCTGCAGGGCAAGTCTGGAAGGTGAGCAGTGTGTGGAGGGAGGAGGGGCTGTGAAAGGGCACATGCCTGAGAGGGAGGGGCCGGGGACTGCGAAGTCCAGCCAGCCGGGTCTTAGCCCCACCCTCTCCCCCCATTCTTTCCTTCCTTCCCCCCTTCCTTCCCCATTCACCGAGCACCACCAGAGGCCAAAGCATGCACAAGGCGTTCGGGATAAAATAGAGAAACGCCCAGCAGTTTCTGGCCTTGTGGTGCTCCCAGCCTAGAGGGGCAGACAGACAGAAAGCCTCACCGGGAGTCTGGCTGGGGTAGCGGGGGAGGACTCAGGGTGTGCCACAGGAGGTCTTCCCCTGCTGTGGGCAGGTGGAGGAGGCTTCCTGGAGGCGGTCGTCCTACGCCTGAATCTGAAGGCACTTGGGAGTTAGGAAGGCAGAGGGAGGCTGGGGATGAGTGTGTCAAATAGAGCAAGTGACGTGTGCAAGGGCCCTGAGGAGGAAGGTGTGCGGGCCCCCCCCTAGATCCCGGATGCAGCTGCCTGTCACAGGGACCAAGGCACAGGCCCAGGACCAGAGGAGGCGGGACTCCCCCTGCAGGGTGGTGTGAAGCCAGGCAAGGGTTTTAGGAAACAAGGTGATGTGATCAGAAAGTAGAACGGACTCTGATTAGAAATGGGACTCATGTTTTCCCCACAAACCCTGGAGGGCATGCGAGATGGGCTGTGAAGAGACCTGAGCTGGGGTGGGTGGGGACCGAGCATCCCTCTCACTTGCCCAGGGTGGGGTGGGGACCTGGAGGCTGGCCCTGCTGGGTCCCGTGCAGGGCGGCTGACCTCCCTGTCACCATGAGGCAGCGACATCCTTACTTGCAGGGAGAACAGAGAAACTGCTAGGACGGTGGCACTGAGGGCCCAGTGAAATCCTTCTGGTGACCCTGTGTGACAGTTAGTGTGACCCGTTTTACAGGTGATGGGGTTGTCCGAGTCAGCGCCGGCACCATTTCCTAGGTTGACCGAAAGCTCAGGCCTTTCTTAAGAGCAGCACCAACTCAGCTTTGCTGCCTGTGACAACGAATGTCAAGCCCTGGGCGCACAGTAGGCCCTCAGCAGACCCCGGCAGCCAGTCTCTTCCCCTGTCCTCCTCCAAGAGGGTCGGCAGGCTCACAGTTTGGCAGAGTGTGGACCTGGTCGTAGAGGAGCCTGGAGCTGGACCCAGGATCCCTGAGCAGAGGGAGCAGGGTTGGATCCCCACAGAGCGGCTGGTGGGAGCCAGGCAGGGAGCGAGCACCTTGTCAAGCAGGCTGGGGGTTGGAGAAAGTGCTGGATGGGGAGATCAGCACCCAGGAGCTTGGATGCTCCTGTGGCTGCAGTTGGCCTGGTTCAGGCCCCGGTGCAGCCTGAACTGGGGTGGGTTGGGGATTTGGTGCCTCTGGGGCTGAGGCTCAGGATTTCTCATAAAGGAACAAATGGAAGGGGGTATGTGCCCAGAACTCACCCATTTTTGAGTAGGAGAAGGTTGCTTCCTGTTTCCAACAGTGCTGCCCAAATCATCCTGTGGCAGGAGGGGGAGTCCTGGGGTGGCTGCAGGAGAAGCAGGGCAGGTCGACCACCTGGAGACTGGAAGGCGGGCACCATTGGCTCAGAATGAGTTAGGGCTCTGGGCTGCAAGGGACAGAAATATCACACCAACCGGCTTCAGCACGAGAAGGGAGTTGATAGGATCCCATGATGGAAGGTGCTGGGGAGGAGCTGGACTCCGGGACGTCTTTGGCCTCCAGCAATCTCCCCTCTTTTTTTTTTTTTTTTTAAATTAACATCTAATATATTATTAGCCCCAGGGGTACAGGTCTGTGAATCTCCAGATTTACACACTTCACAGCAGTCACCATGGCACATATCCTCCCCAATGTCCATAACCCAATCAACCTCTCCCTCCCCAATGCCCCCCAGTCCCCTCTTTTAAAAATTTTTTTAAAAAAGATTTATTTGTTTATTTATTTTTGAGAGAGAGAGAGAGAGAGAGAGCGAGCACGAGCAGGGAGCAGGGGAGAAGGAGAAGCAGATTCCCTGCTGGAGGAATGACGTGACTCAATCCGAGGACCCTAGGATCATGGCCTGAGCTGAAAGCAGACACCCAGCCAACTGAACCACCCAGGCGCCAAGGGTTCTTGCCACTCTTGACTCTGGTCTCCGACCTGGAGGCCTCATATCCAGCCAGGCCTCGTCTCAAGGTGGCTCCAAGCCCCCCAGCTCTGAGTTCGCAGCCTTCAGCCTCCTTGGCTCAGGTTGGGTCCAGTGCCCACCCTTGTACAATCACTTGTGACCAGTGTGATGCAAGGCTCCGACTGGCCAGGCCAGGGCTCTGCCTGTCCCTGGATGATGGCTGGACCAGCCGCACTGGCCATCCCAGGACTAGGACTGAGTGGTTCCTCCAGGAGAAGGAGGGGCGTGTAATCGGATCCAGGGTCTGGGTGCAGGCCGAGCAGAACCACCCGATATCCCCAACAGGTAGGGTCCGAGCTGGGGTTTTATTTAGCTCCTGGCTGGAATAGATCCTGTATTCTTCTCTGCATGGGGACGGGGGAGCTGGCGCATACAGAACCATGTTGCTGAGCTCTGAGGACGGCGAGGGCAGGCATCTTGGGGTCTTCCAAACCTCAGCTCCTGCCCAACTCATCTCGATTCTCCCCACGTCAGTTGCAGCACCCTCTCCATGTAAATTCCACATCTTCCCCTGCTCTCCATTTGATTAACAGAAGGTTATAAACAAGTCCCACAAAGAAGGAAAACCAACATCTCCACAGGGCGCCCACAGTCTATTGGCAGATGGCAAGTTACTCTGTAACCGATATTTTTGTTGTTTTGATTTGTGTATAGATAAACAGGACTAAACTAATTAGGATTTTTTCCCCCTGTCTTTCCCCAGGTCTTGGATTACAATGGGAGTCCCCTGGCCCCAGAGTGAATTGGTTACCAGGTTTCAATAAGGGGTTTGTCTTTGCAATTACAGTTCATTAATGGATTTACAAGGGAGGGAAGACAGTACAGTCCGCTAAGGGGATTGTTTTGCATTTCTCCTCTTTTAATTACATGATTTTCTCCTGGATCAATGCTCTGTGAAAAATGGTGGTGGTGGTGGTGGGGGGTGTAGTCCCAACACCCCATATGTTCCAGATGCAAATGCAATTAATATGAGAGGAGACAGTAGCTTCTTGGAGGCTTCCTGCTGCATGGGTATGGGCCAGCCTCCTCTGGAGCTGCTGTGCGGATGGGCAGCTCTGTCACCGTCACGGGAGCCCAGGAGCTTCGTGCACACAAGCCTTGGTTGGCTTGGGAGGGGCCATCTCTGCTCCTGAAGTCAGAATCATATTTAGCGCCCCCACTGAGTTACCCTTTTTTTGGAACACACATAATTTTGAATTCAAACTTCCCAGTGATGTTGTGAATAAATTTGTTTTGCAAACGGGGAAAGCAAGGCTGCCAGATGTAAAGTACCACACAGCCAGTAAGTGGCAGAGCTGGGGTTTGAACCCTGGAATCTTTGGCTCCAAAGTCAGGACTCTTTCCAGAACATTGCCTCTCTGCGGTTTGGACTCACTATGATGAAGGTGGGTTCTAGTCCTTTCTCTCCAGGTTGGGACCATAGCAGGTTAACTGGCCTTCCCTCCTTGTTCTTTAGTCCATCCTGCATACTGATATCAGAGTGATGGTCCTACAGTGCACATCTGATCAGGTCTCACCCTCGCTCAAGATCCTTCTCTGGCTCCCTATTGTCTCCAAGATAAAATTCAGACTTACTTGGACACCCTAGGACCTATAGGGTTTGGCTGTTGCCCAGTGCTGTTGAACTCCAGATTTCCTACTATTTTTCACTCACCCTTTGCTGCTACCTGGGTGACCCAGTTTCCCCATCTGTGAAATGGACTCCTGACCCTGGGTAAGATGATCTCAAGGACCACCTTGGATCTTGGAGATCATACAGTGGCCTGAGGCTGCTAGGGATAAATCTGGCCACTGGATGGCGCCATCGGCCCAGGAATGAGATGGCAGCCAGGCTGGGGGATGGGGTTCCTCACCAGTCCCTGCCAGCTAGGCTAGCGCCTGTCACCTGTGGCATTCAGTAGCCTGCGATCTAATCCCTTCAAACTGTCCCCTCCCTCCCACACACAAAGACCCCCAAGGAGGCAGCAATCTGTCTCCAGGGGCAGAGCGTGGGCGGGGGTCTCCCCCAAGATGGTTGTTTTCTCCCGGCTCTGGCTGGCTGTGCTCTTCCTAACCCTCACCCTGACATGCCCCGTGTGGGGCCTGGGCTAGGTTCAGCTCTGGTCTCACAGGGCCTGGCCCAGGCTCTGCTGGGCTGGTGGTGGCAGCCCAGACCTGGAGGTTGGGGACCGGGCGGGGTGCTAGGTAGGAGCACCCCGAGGGGCGTCTTCCTGCTCCCCTCCCCTCTCTTGCTCCTATAGGCAATGGAAAAAAGTCTTTTGTCCCTTCTTCGGGATAGAAAAGTCTTCAAGCCGGAGTGGCGGGAGGGGTCCATTAGACACCCTGAAGTAGACATGATGGAGGGGCCCCCAAAAGGCTCCTCGGGGACCCTGGACAGAGCAAGTCGCCTACAGTCCAAAGAGCTGGGGGTGAGACCCGGGCTGTCCCCGACGTGCTGTGTTACTTGGGGCCCGTGACTGCCCCTCTGGTCACAGTTTGCACACTGAGGACATGGAGATAATAAGTCCCACCTGGGGTGTGCAGACTGGAATGAGACAGCAGGTGCAGGGTAGCGTGTCATCGGGGCTCAGGATGGAAACGCCATCTGTGCCGGGGTTTGGGCCGGGGTACCCCCTCAGCCACAGGTTTCCCACCAGGGCTTCAAGGAGGAGACAGCGCCCCCTCCCTCATGGAAAACCTCCCAACAGGTCAGAACTCGTCCGCTTCCGTTGTCTCCTCAGGTTCCTCAGGTTCCCAGGGCCTGATGTGGTTCCTTCCTGCCCACCCCCTCCCTGTAAAGTGCGAGGGGCTGCCCAACTCCGTGACGGTGACGTGGAGCGTGGGGTCAGCAGGGGGACCTCCTGTGTCCAGACCCGGGTGTGAGGCGTGGCTCCGCACTCAGGCCTGGGTGACCTTGGCGAGCTCTTTACTCCCCACGCCTCTGCACCCCCGGCTGCCTGGGTTGGGTGGGTGTGCAGTGGGCCCACGGCCCACACGAATGAGCATGTAGCCCCAGCAGCCTCCAAGCTCCCCATGGCTTCCTTTCTAGGGAGCCCACCTTTGAAGATACCTGTGCTCAAGGAAGCCCAGGAAAGGGGCTCCCCTGGGCTTCCCAGGGCCCTGGTAAGTAGATAGAATGAATAAATGTGTGATATGCGGGTCACACAGAACGTGTCTGCTCCCTCTGGGTCCCACAGCCTTCCAGTGTGACAATAATAATTTACAAATAGGGATTTATAGTATATTACAGTACAGATAGTGTGTTATATTACTTCTATATAACACATTATAATACATAAATAAAACATGCAAATAACATACCCTTGTAAATAATAAACATAAATATATAATATATAAATTATAATATAATATATAATTATTAAATAATACTATAGTGTGTTATATAGCTATAAATAGTAACTTAGAAATATAAGTCTGTGGATAGCTAACATGTATCACTGCTTACTGTGAGCTAAGCATTGTCCTAATAGCAGGAACCTCATTGATTCTCTGTAGCTACTTTGGATGAAAGGATTGTCCCCATTTTACAGGCTGGGTCAAGTGAGGCTCAGGGAGCAGAAGGGACTTGCAGAGGCAAGTAGAGTCTCTGGGTCTTAAACCCAGGCCTTTCTGCGCCACGTGGCCTCTGGGTCTTCCTTCCTCCGGGGGGAAATCTCTTTGTTGTTCTAAATGCTCTTTGAGGTCCACAGGTCGGGGTCTGGCCCCGATGGTTCCACCTCCGGACCCCCTCCAGCTTTGCCACAGTCCCTTACAGAGAGGGCCAGAACAGCCTCCTTCGGGGACCCCGCAGCCTCCACTGGCACCTGGAGTCCTCCCCTCCTGCCGCCTCCCTCCCCCTATGGCTGGCGGGCCTTGCTGTTTGGGCTTGTGGCCACAGCTTGGGAAAAAGCTTGCCCACTTCCTGGTATCAGATTTTCCTTTGCAGTTTCCTGCCTTCGTTCCTGGCAGGAGCCATTGGTCCACGGACAGCCAGCATCTCCCAGCCTCTGTCCTGTGGCTGGTGCAGGGCCAGGGATCCTGTCCCAAGCGTGGGGCTTCCTCCCAGAGCCAGGACTTGTGGCAAGCGCCTGTGATGAGCCCCCCCCCCATGCTCCCCATTCCCTGGGGACTCTTGGGGCCTTCTGTCAGGGGGCCGGAGGTCAGCTGGGCCCCCTCCAGCTGCCATGGTGTTTCCTTTGCCAAAACCCAGGCTGGAGAGCGGCAGGCAGGGCTGGGGCCTCGCCAGGGGAAAGAGAAACCGCCCCTGTCCTGGGCTGGGCTGGGAGAGGCCGCGCCATGTTCACGCGCCCGGATGCTGCTTCCTCCCTGCTCCTCCTGGCCGCTCCGGCAGCGGCAGCGGGCCCTGTGCCTCCCGGGGAGGGGGACCAGCCCCCGCTGAGTCAGAGAGGTGACAGCGGGTGGTGCACTGAGAAACTATATTTTATATTCTTCCAGTCATGTCTTTATTTTAATGAGTATCAGGAAAAAACCCCACCAGCAATGAATGCCTGAAACCCTTGATTTCATGGATTTTATTGTTCAGGGTGAGGCCCATTGAAAAGGGCCTATTTTGAGATCTGAGGGGAACATTGAGTCCACACAGTGCAGGAGGAGGCTGAGCTGGAAAAATCAAGGCTGTCCAGAGAAACCACCCGAGCTGGGAAGCTTGAAGAGGCCCGTGAGCCCCGTGTGGGATCCTGGGGGTCTGGCCTGGCTCTGCCGGTGGTTGAGGGACTTTGATCAGGCCACTGCTCCTCTGTGAGCCTCCCTCGCCAGGGAGCTGAGCAGCAGTGGCTCGCGGGGGGCTGGGGAGAGTGTTAAGTGGGGCGAGAAGAGTGGAGGGCTGGCCCCAGCCTGGCATAGCCTTCATGGGGTAAGAGACCTTGTCACCCAGTCCTCTGCCCAGCCCCACGCCAGCAGCCCCACTGGGGACACCCTCTTCATGCTTCCCAGCTCTGGGTCAGGCTTGCCTGGGTGTGTACCCAGCTGGGCCACCCACTAGGGGGCGACACAGCTTCCTGGAGCTGCCATGTCCCTGATCATAGGCTGGTTGTGAGAGACTCACCTCACAGGCGTGTGGATGTGAGGAGCAACATGAAAAGGCAGGTCAAGTCCCCAGAACAGTCGGGCGTCATCCTGTGTGAGTCTGCCCTCCAGTGGGGTGACAATCTGCCGGTTGGACAGGGAGAGTTTGGTGAAATCTGGAGAAGCATCTGAATCAGTTCTGAGTGTTAGATGTGTTATCCTGGATATGCTTATCTGTCCACCCATTCATCTCCCATCTATCTGTCTGTCCATTCAGCATCTATCCATCCATCATCCATCCATCCATTATCCGTCCTATCCACGCATTGTCCATCTGTCCATCCATCCATCCAGCCATCCATCAACAATCCTATCCACACGTTGTCCATCCATCCATCCATCCACTCATCATCCATCCGTCCATCATCTGTCCTATCCACTCATTGTCCATCCATCCATCCATCCATCCATCCATCGAACCATCAACAATCCTATCCACACGTTGTCCATCCATCCATCCATCCATCCATCCATCATCCATCCATCCAGTAAACAGTGGCAGGGGCCACAGAACCATGCTGGGGAGTTGGGATGCTCTCTTGATTGTGACAGTTGCCATGCATGGTGTGGACAGGCGAGGGATATGAACAAATTTGGGTTTGAAGGTCCCCCTGGCCACTGCATGGGTGTGGACAGGGCTGAAGAAAGGAAGAGGCCAGTCTGGAGGTAGTGGCTGCAATGCAGGCTGGAGGCGTGAAGGTCAGGTCTTGACAAGGGCAGTGCCGTGGGGGGATGAATGGGGACTGCAGCAGTCCCCAGAGTGTGTGTGGGGAGGCAAGCAGCATCCACGGTTGATTTAAGAAGTTCCCACAACTGGAAGGCGAAAGAGAGGGCGATAGTGGGAACATCAAGTTCAGGTTTGATGTGAGGTTTGTTGTAAGGTGAGAGAGACTTGAATAGACAGTTACATCGATAAAGAGATTAAAACAGCTCCTCCCTCTCCCCCTGCACGGTTTGCGGGTGGGAGGGGCTGGTTGGAGCAGGTCTGGGCCCCAGACAGCGGGAGGGAATGGGGTCTCCATCTTCAGGAGGAAGGGGAGGAGGGCTTTGTGAGTGTGGGTAGGTTTGGGTATTTGGTGTCAGGAATCCTAGGGAGTTTCTATTTCAAGACTTGGATTTTCTCTGGAGAGAGGAAGGGAGGCCTCCTGCTGATGAGGACAGGAGAGTGGGAGGGAAGCATGAGGAGGGGCCAGGGGCTGAAATCATCCCCGTGGTGATGAGCCCTGGGTGGGGGCAGATGGAGGCTGGGGGCTGACTTCAGGATCCGCTTGGGCTTTATGGGGGTGAGTGAGGTGTGCACTTGTCTGCTGGGTCATGGGGTAGGCTCTGGGTGGGACTGACCACAGGCCATTGTCCAGGCTGGCCCCCACTTGGTATTTGAACCCTGTTGTATCCCTGTGTGCCAAGAAACCTGTCATGAGGAGGGCCCTAAAACACTGGGCCCAGGACATGCACCCAACTCCCAGCTCGTCCCGGACTGCTGCCGGCTCAGTGCTGCTGGAGGGCGCTTTCTAACGAGTTAACTTTATCCTGCTATGCCCCAGCTTCAGTGGCTCCTAACTGCCTATGGGATCAAGTTCAGCTCTTTTAGCCTGGAATTCTCAGAGGCTTCTCAGAGTCTGGCCCTGCCTTCTTCCAGACGGTCTGCTCCCTCCTTCTTCCTAACACACCTACCTGCATTCTGTACCTGAGGTCCAGCCATGCTGAACTCTTTGTCAAACATGCCAGGCTCTTCTGTCCTTCCTTTCTTTGGCATATGCTGTGCCCTGACTAGAAAGGCCTTCCTGCTCTGCTGAGGCTGGTGATCACTTAGACACTCTCTCCTGTGGTCCTTCCTGACTCTCCCAGGGAAAGTCTGCTTCCTCCGTAATGCCTCCTTGGGGCTCAACCAGGCCTCTGTTCTGGCCCCAGGCAGCAGTCATCCTTATGCTTGTGGCCACTCTCACTGGGCTAGAAGGTCTGTCAGACATTTGTGACAGTGACTCCCTCTAATCCCTGTCCAAAGCGGTTCTAGGTTCCTGCTGTGAATCAGCAAGAGGATGATTGGGTGGATGGATGGATGGATAGGTGGGTGGATAGGTGGATGGTTGGTTGGATGGATGGATGGGTGGGTGAGTGGATGGATGGA
>NC_081570.1:22629192-22659728 GCF_022355385.1 Mustela nigripes | reverse complement strand
ATGGGTAGACGGCTGGATGGGTGGATGGATGCACAGAGTCAGACCAGATGTCCAGGGAAGGAAGGAGCCTGCAGAGAGCTCACATTCCACCTTACCTCATATTTATTGATGGCCTACTGTGTGCCAGGCCTGTAGGCGTCCTCTATTCCTGACACAGTCTTACCTTTCACAGGTAGGGTCATCACTCCCATTTTACAGGTAGGGGCACTGAGGCTGAGAGAGTTCCAAGGCATACATCTAGGAGGTGAGGGGGCCATGGTTTGAGCATGTTTCTCCACTGTCAGTGTGGGGCCCTTCCTCAAGCTCATTCCTGTTACCCTGAGTCCTGAGCTCTGTGCCTCATGAAGCCTGTGGCAGCCATGGGGTATTTCACGTCCCTGTTGCTCAGGCACAAGGAAAATCACGTGCATTGGAGCCAGGCAGGCCCAAGTGGAGATCCTGGCCCTGTTACGAAAAAGCCGGTGATTTGGGTGTGTTGGATCACCATGGACATTAGTTTTCTCATCTGGAAAATGGGACATTAACAGAGGTTTCCAGGGCTTTTGTGAGGGTTACACAAGGTAAAATGCGCAATGCCCTTACCCAGGGCCTGGTGAGAAGTGGGGGCTCCCGACACAACCTGCCACCCCCCCACCTGCCCCTTCTCTCCCAGACCAGTTCCTCCCTCAGGTCCCTGGGCCCTCAGCACTCAGTCCTGGTGTCTCTCCCCTCAGCCCTTCCCAGAGCCACGTGTGTGCCCTCTGTGTGTGCGGTTACTATGGCAACCCCCCTCCCCCGCCCCCCAGGGCTCCTGGGCACAAATTGACCAATGGGCTAGAGAGGGAGTGCAGCTGTGCAGTTCCGGGCTGCCCCCCACCCCTCGCTCTGGCTTCACAAGCATCTTCTTATCCTGAGGGATGGCCTGGGGTCTGGTCCTTGAGCCGAAGGCCTGTTCTGCCTTAGCCTGGGGTGCAGGTGTCCTCTCTGTTCATATCTGGCCAGAGGAGGCAGGCAGCTGCGTTCAGTGATGCTCCCTGACCCCAAGTTCACTGGAAGCGGGTTGATGGTGTCCTGGCCTCCTGGGCCAGCAAATGCCCCTCCTCCTGTGTGTGAGACTTCCTAGCACCACTGTTCCTCTCTTCCATGGCCAAGTCTGCCGGGTTCTGAGCTCCCTCTGCCGCAGGTGCATAGATGACCCAGCCTTCCTGCGGAGGTCTGGTGGGTGGGGAGCAGCCCCTGGGCTGTCCTGGAGGACTGAATGCGAATCCAGCCTCCTCCAGAAATCCAGCCCCGCCGGCCTAGTCTCCACTTCTTCCTCCCCGGATCCAGTTCCTTTCCAGAGAAACCCAGCTGAACCCATAGGACAGCTGTCACTCAGAACCCATTGAGAGAGCCCCCAATTAATAGTGAATCTGGGAGAGACCTGTACTGTGGAGCAGGGCCAGTGCATCAGGAAAAACAAACAGAACTGATATGCAAGGGGGCTCCAGCTTTCTTGGTCCCTAAGCTGCTTATTTTGAGTGAGCCACACCAGAAAAATTCTACTTGGCCTCCAAAGGCTCTGTGCCTACTATTGTAATAATGAATTCCCAAGGAAAACATTCCTGAAGTGGTCAGCTGGAACCATATCCACCCACCTAGGTGGGAAAAACCCACCCAGGGGTTTTCCTGACTTGGAGCTTCAAGACCTAGGGGCGAGCACAGGCGTCCCTACGGTGTGAGCTTACCTGGGTTATGACAGGTGACAATCCCCCACTGAGAAGGTACCCCTGGCAGGGCAGTTGGGGAGGGGTTGCAACCCACACCTGCCTCCCTGGGGGCTGGGGACAGGCAGGGAGAGAGAAGCTGGAGGGTACCCCAGCCATGTTCTCCAACCTGGGGGGCGGTCCCCAGGGGACGAGTGTGCAGGACAATCCAAACAAGCAGTTTCAGACTAGTGTCAGGGACCAAGAGAGGAGTCCCTCTCCACTGTCAGGGTAACCAGGCTGCGTTGGGTGTGGGCAGGGGATAGAGTGGGGGGGGGCTTCTGGGTGGGTCATTCAACACTGAGGGCTCTGGGTGCTTGACAGGAGAGGCTGCAGTGAGCCAGCGGAGGCTGGGAGAGAGGGAAATGGAAGGCAGACTTGCAGGGTTGCCACTTCTGAGAGCGGAGAGGTCCCTGGAGATAAACAACTGAATTCTCTCTTTCTACAGATCCTGAAATGTGAGCAGCCCACCCTTCTTCTCGTACAGCGGGAACATTTGTGGATGTCAGTACCATTCATAGCATCCGAGATGCAGAGAATCTTGGAATTGGAACATCTTTCACAGGCTTAAAAACGCGTTTTAGAGAATCTTTGAATTGCGGGATCTGAGCATCTTGTCTTTATACCGAATCCTAGAATTATAGGATCATGGATGCCTTCACGGTCTCCGAGGCCCGCAGAATCTCAGGATTTAGGAATTTCTACCAGAGATTTGGGACAACATAGAAGCAGGTCAGAGAGGCTGAGGACTGAAAAAGAAGTCTTGGAACCAGGATATTAGTACAGGAAATGACCTTAGTTCAACGGCTTCCTGTCATTTAGGAAGCCCTCTTTGCTCTCCTGTAATAACTTGAACACTTCCAGGGATGGGGAGCTCATCACCTGTGAGGGAAACTCATCTCATTGTTGAACAGATTTGGCTGCTGATGCTGAGCCTAAGTCTGTCCTCACGTGACCCAGCCACCTCTCTCTCCCTGGCCCCACTCCTTGCTCTCCTACAGCCATTTCAAAGTGTTAAATGGGTAGAACAAGTAACATAGATACCAAGACAGAAGCTAAACCATCTCCTGGCTAAAAACAGTGACTTTCGAGGATAGTGGGGCTGCAGGAGGCCAGGATACCTCTTGGCGATGATGCTCACCTCTCTCCACCGCCCACCCACCCCCGCTGCCCCCGGTAAAGGCGAGACCTCTGCAGCCTGCCAAGCATCCCGCTACATCCTCCAGCCCTGCAGAGGCAGGAAGTAGAACATGCTGAAAACCACTGGAAACAATCATGGAAAGGGCAAGCTCTGCTTCCAGCCCAATCCCAGCCAACAACAACAAGAATGATTTAATGGTGAAACCAAGCGCCCTTTTGACTGGGCTCTGGGTTTCATTAGGTTGTTTTGAATATTGGCTGGGGGTGGGGTGGGGTGGAGTGGGGTGCAGTGGGGAGGCAGTTCTGACGAGCCTCAGCCACCAAGCCAACCCAGGCAGAGCTGGGAGTGTAGGCCTTATGGCCAGACTACCTAGTGACCAGCACTGCCTCAGACTAGCTCTGTGACCTCAGGCAAGTTGCTAACCTCTCTGTGCTTTAGTTTTCTCTCCTCTGAGGAAAGGAGAGTGGGAGTACGGCCAGTGTGAGCTCTAGCCTTGTTCGATCAGGTTCCTGGCATGAGTAATCCTCACCTTTATTTGCTCAATGCACTTGTTTTTTCTTGCTCCCATCCGGTCTTCTCATTCATTCATTTATTCATTCATGTGTGCCTCTATCCTCTCCGCATTAATTCATTCATGCATCCCTGCAGGCTCAGCCCTGCCCTCGGGCCTCTCACTAGCTTGTCGGCCAGAGGTTGGGGTCCTGGAAGTGACTCTAGCCTTGGGACTAGCAGAAAAGCGGGGATCACTTCCCCGTCACTTATCAGTGCTGGGGATTGTAGGGATCTAGGACGTGACTTTATTTGGGGAGCAAGGCGCCAGATACCCACCCTGTCTCCTCCTCCACCCTGGTTGCTCGGTAACAGAGTGACCCGTGAGTGGGTGGGTCACACTCCTGGTCACGCTGTCTGATCGGGAAGAATCAGCGGTCTCTGTGTGCCCTGTGCTTGACCAGCTATCCTCGCTCTGCCTGAGATGGTGAGTTCCCCGTCCCCAGAAGTGTTCAAGTTACTACAGGAGATCAGAGAGGGCTTCCCATATGACAGGAGGCTGTTGAAATAAGGTCATTTCCTGTGAGCTCCGGTGGGAGAAGGTTGTGCCCGAAGTGAGTCTGCAGAGAACAGAGGCCTGCCATCCATCCTGCTACTCATGACATAAGAACACAAAATAGTGGACTCTTCATTCCAGATAATGAAGGAGCCCATTTCCCGTGAGTGTCTCCCTTCTAACGAGGGGAAGCTGAGGGTAGGGACTGGGCCCAGTACAGGGACGGCTCTGCTGACCCAGGAGGTGATGAGGGGGCTCGAGTCCAAAATCCATTCTGTGTGTTACATCAGTTTAAGAACATTCGGCAGCTAAATGGCCACTGGCTGGTTGCACTAATTAATTGATTATTGCCTATACTGGAGGCCTCTGGAGCCACGGCATGCAAATATATGCAAATGGCCACGGGAGTGCATTGGACCCAAAGCCGAGTGGGTGTGTGCCTGGGCTGGAATCATTTCTCTGCTCACCTTTGCCTTTATAATCCCCAGGCCCGTTCCCAGGGAGCAGAAGGGCGAGGACAGAAGCAGGGGCCTTGGAGCTGCACGCTGGGTTTGAGTCCCAGACCCACCTCTTAGAGCTGGGGGTGATCTTGGGGAGGTGTCCTCACTCTCAGGAGTGCCTGCATCATGCCTTCCTGAGGCAGAGGGGAGAAAAGTGCTGTCACTTTGCTTTGCAGTCCTGGAGGGAGCCGAGCTCCTGGAAAGACGAGGCCGAGATTTTCTCTAATGAATGGTACCTGCTCTGTGATCGGGGCCTTGCTTCCTCTTCCTGTCCCATATTGTGTGTTTCATGTGAGACCTTTGCTAAAGGCAACCATTTTTCTTTGGGTGTAGGTGAATTAGGAAAAAAAAAATTGGAATTTAAACATCCTGAAAGATTTATTCTGTGCAATAATGGAACAACCCCCACAGAAACCACACACATTACATTGGGATCAGGAGGGCAGGGGTGGGCTGGAGAGGGGGCTGGGGCCTCAGAGGGAGGGGTGGGGCTGGGGGATGGTGTGGAGGGAAGGGTGGGGTCGGGGAGATGGTTTGGAGGGAGGGGGTGAGGCGGGGGTTCCGATGCCAGATGAAGGATTCACTCAGCAGCTCTGAATTGGATGCAGCTTACAGTTTGCTCGCTTTTGGAGGGGGAGGGGGGCTCACATTTACTGAGCACCTACTGTGTGCAGGGCTGTGTACGTGATGGACTCCATCAGCCCTTACTCTGTCCCCTGGGGGGCATGGCTGCTCCCACTTTTCTGGAGTGGAGTTTGGGGCCCTGGAACTGCCTTATCCCAGATCACTGAGCTCGTTGGTGGCAGGAGGAGATGTGAGCCCCGGCCCAGTTAACCGGAGTCCCTGCTCTTTCCCTGGCCCCGTGCAGGAGGGACCTGGGGATCCATGCCTCAGGGGAGAAGGGACTCCAGACATCCCTGGTGGGATTGGTCACTGGCCCAAATGGGGCCAAGTCTGAACTCAGTTCACCTGAGCTGGAGTATTTTCTGTGAAGCAAAGGCTGGCACTTTGAGGAGGGTCTGAGAGAGGCCAGTCCTGGGCCGCTGGGAGTGTCCCTCTCAACCTGTGCAAATAAGCAGCGGGGGAAAGAGGCACAAGGGCGTTTTGCGGAAGCCCAAGGCCTCCCTGAAGAAGGCTATGAGGACTGCAGATGACTGGACCCAGCAGATGACAAGGAAGGGCAAGTGGGGGGCCCAGCTGGAAGGTGAGATCCCAGGTGGGGAGTGAAGCCTGGGAGGTGGGAATCAACCGACAGGTGTGTCCATCGAACACACCTTCATCACTGCTGCCCTCCACCACTATTTTAGGTTCTAGGGATACAAGGAAGACTTCAGAGCAATTCCTGCTTGAATCGCTCACTGTGCAGTTGGGAGACAACTGGGAGTATGGATGATCACAGAAGTGGAGAGATAAGGGCTCCCCTATTTCTTGGCTGTGTGGCCTCAGGCAAGTAGCACCACCTCTCTGAGCCTCATATTCCTCATCTGTACTGCAGAGGTGATAGTGATGTCTGCCTCCCAGGGCGGTGATGAGGATAACGTGAGGTGGCCCAGGTAATGGGCCCAGAACAGATTCTCTATTAGCTGCTCTGGGGTGAAGTTGAGGGAGTGATTGGTTCTGTCTGGAAAAGCCCTCACCAAGGAAATGAATTCTGGGCTTTGAAGGATGCATAGGAGTTCCTCAGAGGGAGGAGGAGATACAGCTGGAGCAAAGCCCTGGCAGGATGGGGGTGGGTGAGGGTGCTGGGAGCCACTTTGGCAGGAGCTTTCTGGAGGGTGGGGATGGGAGAGGTGGTGGGTGGTAAAACTGTCAAGTAAGGAGTCTCGATGGCTCGAGGCAGCTATCAGCGGGAGCCACAGCAGGTCCTAGAGCAGTGATACTTGTTGATGTGGAGGCCAGCGATCCTGCCTAGTGACCCCTGATGTTGCGTAGGGGAGGGGAGGAGCAGGGGTAGGAGTCCGTGCCTCAGGACTCGTGAGGGAGCACGAGTAATCCTGCTGCACTGGGCTCTGGGAGGGCGAGAGGTCAGGGCCCTGCACACAGTAGGGCTCATTGAGGGGACCCTTTTCCCCATCCAAGCCCCTCACTTCACTGATGGGGAAACTGAGGCCCAGAGAGGACAAGTGGCTTCCCCAGCAACACACGGCAGGCTTTGCTTGGGGACCCCAGGGGCTGCCTTTGCCTTGGAGGGTAAGAAAGGAAGGGGAAGGGGCAGCCCAGGGAGGGGGAGGGATGTGGATCTGGGGGTCCTCACGCTGTGTCAACATAATTATAATCCAGTTACAAGCATCTCCTTCCTAAGGAGGGAATGAAAGCTGCTCAGGCAGGGAGGCCTTTGAACTGATGGTTCCTTCTACGTGAACACGTTCCTCCTGCTCCTCCCCCTCCCCTTCCTCCTCCTCCCTGTCCTCCAACCCCTCCCCTTCCTCCTTCTCGGGGCAGGTTTATCTGCTGCTGGCCCCCAGGCTCCAGGGCAGGCTTGCTGGGTGCAGGGCCCCCTCAGATTCCTACTCAGCCTGGGCTTCCCCCATCAGGTCCCACTGCCTGGTCATTGCCTGTTCCCCATGGGACTGTGGCCCTGGGGGGGCGCGACAGTGTCTCCATTCTCGTGGGGGGCACAGGGCCTGACACAGGACCCACCTCCATCAGCTCACGGAGAGACAGCCTTGAGCCCCACTCTGCCCCTCATGGGCTGTGAGGCTTGGATGTCTCCCAACCACTCAGAGCCTCAGTGTCCTCATCTGTGGAAGGGGACAACAGTCCTCATCTCCCAGGATTGCTGAGGTATGACATGAAAGCACTGGGCACTGTGACATCCGCCTCTCCCTGCCTCCCGCCTCACTTCTTTCCCACCTCGCCTCTCAGGGCTCCCTCCACCGGCTGTGCCCACCTTCAGAGCACCTGAGTGGGGAAGGTCTCAGGACCCCATCTCCTGACCTGGTGCGTCTGATGAGCCCCTCCCGTGGCCCGCGGGGGACAGGCGGCCTTCCCAGCCCTGGCGGAGTGTGGAGCGCGAGACCACCTGGTGCCTCCTGACCATGTGTCGTTCTCTGGGCTCCTGGGCTTTTTGTTTCCTGGAATCTGAGTGGGTTTTCCTGTGTTTTTTATTTGGGACTCAGGGAGCGAACCACGGTGCTTTGTGGAGTGGCAGAGGGGGGAAGCGAGGGCCAAGAGGAGGTCACAGAGCTGGAAGCCACCCGCGCTCGAATTCAAACCTATTCATTAACTAATTCATGGAACGGACATTTGTCCGAAGTCCAACGCTGGGCCATGGCTTGGAATGCCCCACATTTAGTCAAACCCAGCATTCTCGAAGCGCGTGGAATGAGCCAACCCGACACCTGGGTGTGGAGCGTTGCCTGGTGCTGGGCTCTGGGTGGGCTTCTTGCTGGCATACTCGCTTTCACTCCTGTGGCGGTGTGGGCAAGCACCTGCTGTCATCCCCCTGTCGCTGAGCGCGTCCCTGGAGCCCTGGGAGGGGAAGGAGCTTGAAGGGTTGAGGTGAGGGTCTAGCTCTGGGCCACTGGTCTCTGAGTCCAGTTCTCCATCCAGGAGGCAGGAGATGGGCTTTGCTGTCAGCAGTTTGGCGAGTCACCTGGCGTTGAGGGCAGCGTTGAGACGAGGTCTGAGGTTGGCACGTTCAGGAAAAGGGCAGGGACATCTCCTCCCCCTGCTCTCACTCCACTCTTAGACAGTCACGGAGGCCTGTGGATTCTGCCTCAGAATGTCCCCTGAACCATTTCGGGGTTGGACGCGGGCACTGTTGCTTGACAGGGGTGACTGAGGACATGCCCTCATCTTCACCAAGTCCCAGATTCCTCACTGGAGATGCCCCACGTGGACAGCAGGGGGCCGGCAAGTCCTGATAAGGAGCATGTGGGAATGTCCAACACAGAGCCTGGCACACAGGAGGGGCTCAGGGACGGCTAGTTCATGAGTCAGTTCTCGCCTCGCTTCTCTTCTCATGAGGAAGACTCTTGGGGGTGCCTCGAGGTGCCCCAGTGGGGATGGGCATACCACTGTCTGCACTGAGGCAGCTGGGTCTGTAAGATCTCAGAACTTACAGTCTGGCTTTGAGGCTTAGACAGAAAGGGGACCTCATTTGAGTCCCTGTGTCTCTCTAGCTTGGTGGCTCCCTGCCCTATGCCTAAATCACACCCCCCAACTCTCAAATTCTCATGGATAGAAAGTACCATGTGGACTGATGATTCAAACCCTGGAGAATGCCTGTTGGCCTCCCACCAAAGTTTCAGTCCTGCTGTCCCAACAGATGGGGGAGGCACACAAAGAAAGAAATCACAGTGTAGTTGCAAAGAACCTGTGCAGAGGAAGCTCTATACTAGGAGCAGAAGAGAAGAGAAGATTTACTTTCCAGGGATTACTTTACTTTCCAGAAGATTACTTTCCAGGGATAAGAGAAGGCAGGGAGGCTTTCCAGAGAGGAGGGCTCTAGTCTGGGTTTTGCAGGATCAATAGGAGTTTGACAGGTGGACAAGGTGGAGAAAGCCATCTTCAACAACAGAATGCACAGTGGAAACAGGAACCAGTAGGCTCAGGGTAATACACCAACTAGGGCCAGATCAAGAAGGTCCTTGAGTATCAGACTAAGGGGTCTCTGGTTATCCCCATGCTCAGGTCTGCTTTGGCTCCTACCTATCCCCTGCAGACTGAAGTCAGCAATGGGCTGTCTGCCTGGCTAGATCTGACTCTATCCCCTTGAACTCCCTTTTCCAGATCTCCTAGTCCTGATGCAGCTGTATCAGCAGAAGTTTCTGGCTTTGGAGGGGCTGAAGTAGAGCAGACGGGCAGTGTCAGGAGGCCGGACTCCGCAGTCACAAAGACCTGGGCTCAAATCCCAGTTCTATCACTGACTCAGTGTTCTGAGCCTCCCCAGGGACTTGGGGGTCAGAATGCTGCTGCTGGGGTTGTCAAGAGGAGGTGAAGATGGGCGACACTGATGGCAGACGCTCTCACGAAGCAGGTTCTCGGTGCCCACGTTGGACGCACAAATCTCATTGATGGCTCTCCATGCCCTGCTGAACTGTGTTTAGTGCTTCCGTGCCTCCCCTGTCCCTGTGGGCCCTGGAGCACCAAGGATGGTTTCCTGCTGCAGTGATTTGGTGGCCCTGAAGTCCCTCTCTCTTCACACCTGCCCTTCTGTCTGCCACGCCCCTCCTGCTTGCTAGAGGACCGGTCACGGGCAACCTCCCATCCCCCCAGGGAACTGCAGCACACAAACCCCAGAGGAGCAAGGGCAGGCCATGGACCTGAGGTCGGTTGGGTGGCTAGTGGAAGGTGAGTCTCCATGTGCGACAAAGACACACGCACACATATATCCCTCAAAGAACCTGAATGGGCTGGTTAAGTGACATGAATCTGTCCCTGTTCTCCTCCATTGGCGCTCTCTCTCTTCCTCACTTGCCTGGCAGCCGACATGTGTGTCCCAGCAGATGTCGCCACACCTGTGCACAGACATCTGCTCACTCACAGGTGCACACGGTCCCTCATTTGCTCAGGTCCCTTGGTCGCTCCTCTGCGTTTTTGGCCTTTGGTTACGGGCCTGCCTGGTGCCTGGGTGGGGCGGGGCCACGTGGGGGCTCTGGGTTCCCCTGCGCACCCTGGTGGGCTTGAGCTGACGGGTGATGAGCTCTTGCTGATGTTCCAGGTGCCCAGCTGCTGACTTGGGGTAGAGCAGAGCCTTCGAGGGCAGGGAGTGTGGAACAGGGAGACCCCATGGACAGCCACGTAGATGGGGGTGCTGTGCCGGTGGGGTAGGGGTGGCAGGAAGTGGCTGCAATGTGCCAGAATGTTGAAGATAAAGTCACTGGGACTTATTGGTGGATTGGGTGGGGGGTGTGAGAGAGAGGGATGGGCTCAGGGGGACCCCCTGGCTTTAGCCAGAGCCATGAGAAGGATGGGGTCTCCATTCAGACATGCAACAGCTGTGGACCAGCAGGCTCAGAGACTGCGGGGGACAGGGGCCCTCAGGAGTTCAGTTTTGGATTAAGTTTGGGATGCCCATCAGACGCCCGGGGGGTGGGCGGAATGTGGAGAAGGCAGGCAGATAGAACAACCTCCTGGGGGGAGAAGTGGGTGCTTCCATGCCTCCTGGAGGAGAGAGACCCCAGCTGTCACGTGCCCGGGCCGCGTGACTGGCAAAGAGCAAGGCTGGGACTTGACGTCTCCTCTGACTCCAGGTCCACGCTGTGAACCGTGCGTATAGTACGTCCCACTGTTTGCCCGCCCTGCGCTGGGACACGGAGATGAAGGACCGCGTCCCCCCCAAAGAGGGAAAACGCTGGGTACAGGGTTTGCACCCTGGGCTGCTGCACAGGCCCTAGTGTGGACTCAGGCGGGTTGCTGGTCCTTGGCAGGGGTTCTGGGGGGCTCCCCGTGGCAGTCACCCCATAGGTGGGGACGAAGGAAAGAGATGGCCACAGCGGGGCTGCCCCTTGAATTTAGATCATGCTGACGTAATGTGGAGTCTGGTGGTTAAAAAGAAGAAAGATTATAGAAAACCCATAGCAGAACAGCCTCCACTTGGCAAAGTCTGCCTTGGAGACCCAGAGCGTCCTCACAGTGAAGGGCTGTGAAGTTGTCCCTTTGTAGGGGCGTAGGGAGGGCAGAGGGCCCAGGGCTGGGGGCCGGGTCCCAGGGGAGCTTTGCCCCCTCTCCCGGGAAGTCCTCCCGCCCTCCCTTCTGAGGGGTTGCTGATAGAGGCTGTCCCTGTGCATGAGGTGGGGGTGTGTGTAGGCTCTGGAGATAGAGAACATCTGAGTTCAAACTGTAAAGCTACTTTTTAAAAAAAATATATTTATTTATTTTAGAGAGGCTGGAGAGAGCATGGGGGAAGGGGCAGAGGGAGAGGGAGAGAGTGCATTTCGAGTAGATTCCCTGCTGAACGTAGAGCCTGATGATGGAGGGCTCGATCCCATGACCTGAGATCATGACCTGAGCCAAAACTAAGAGTTGAAACCAGAGTCAGATGCCCAACCAACTGGGCCACCCAGGTGCCCCTTAATCTACCTTTTACAAAGCACGTCATAGTGGGTGCAGGAGGTTGTTCTGAGTCCCAGTTTTTTTTCTATAAAAACACCAGAGGGTGTTTACAGAGGAGTCAATGAAAAAAAAAATGCACATGGAATACTTAGGCTGGAGCTGGGCAGATAATAGGCAACCAAGGAAGGATGATACTACTATTATTTTAGTAGTAGTTGTTGCTGATCATGATGATTGTTCATGGAACAGGGGCCCTGCCTGCCATGTCGTGGCCTTGTCCCTGGAGACCTCGCTGGCCCGGCACACAGCAGGGGCTCCGAGGCCACTGCCTGTGGCGGGGTCCCCTCCGCACAGAGGGATGCAGCCTCCCCCGTGCCCCTTCCTTGGCAGGGACAGCAGCAGAGCCATGTGACTCTCGAAGAAGGCACCATTTCTGGAATTCTCCATCTTTTTCCCTTTCGCCTGGGATCTGCCGCCTCATTGACTTGAGCGGGTTTACCTGCCGCTCGTCTCTGGCAGAATGACAGAGAGCTAAGTCTCCGCGCCCTTTGCTCCGGCTTTTATCTGCGTGATTTCAGGCGGTTGGCATCCCGGCCACCACTCAGCTGGAGAAATGTCCAAACTTTGTTAAATCACAGGATGTGGGCAGGTGACAGAACACTTGTCACCCACATCATGGCCATCCCCCTGGTCCTGAGCCCACAGCAGGGAGAAGTCTCTGTGAGCTGAGGCCTGGCTTCTTGCACCTTCACTTCTCCATGATCACAGTCTAGGAACTGGAAGCAATTTTCTGGAGGTGAGAGCTGACGGTGACCAGTAGGAACTTCATGACAGGATAGTGCCCAGCTGGAGTGCCAGGTCAGGTAGACACATCACAGGGGCTGCTGGGCTGGGTTGTTTTCTCTTTTTAGTTTTTATGAGTTTTTCAAACTATGAAAGTGATGTAAGCCCGCTCTGAAAGTCCCAGCCATGTGGAATTGTGTAAAGGTTTTGTAAGTGTCCTGCCCCCTCTGCCTGAAACTCACTAGCTCCCTTCCCAGATCAAACACTGCAGATCCTGATCACAGTGAACTTGCTGGGTCGTGCCCCATAGGGCCCTTCGGATTCACTGCTCCTTCAATCCAGTCATCAGCCCCACGGGGCAGAATCTACCATTCTTCCTTTTCAAGGACCATGAAGGGGCTCAGAGCCACAGGGCGACCTCCAAGGCCATTCAGCTGTTTCAAAGCAAGGGCTGATTGCATATCTCTGTGCCTTCCCCCTCAGCCCGTACTGCCTGTGAATGGACCGGCATCTGTAGGTATTTCCTAAGTGTATAAAAACTTGTCTTTCTTTTATGAACATGGGGTCATACTCTAAGTTTTGCAGCTTGCTTTTTAATTTGAGGGAGTTTCCCAACGTGGCCCTGTCCCCCCAAGAGTCCTTTGTGTCAGAGGCACTCATGTTTGTTTAACTGGCCCTTCTCGGGAGGATGTTTACGTCGTGTTGGGTTTTCTGCTATTATTGGCAAGGCTGCAAGGCACAGAACTCTCTGACTTCTTCTCCAAATATTAATTTTGATGATGCACGAGCTATATGCCTGCATTCTCTTTGTCAGACAGTTGAACGATGGAGATAGAAAGTTCCCTGGGCGACCCTGTTCTGCAGTCACCTCCACATTTCAATCCCCTCTCCATAGTAACCACTGTTATGGGGGGCGGTGTATAATCATCACTGACCTATTTCTATGCATTTTTATGCCTACATATGCATGTGCTTTTGCTATGGGTGTTTTGAAAAAACATGCAAGGTAGTACACAACATGCATTTTTGAGCATTTGGCTTTTCTCTCCACGTTTGACATCTCAGACATCTTTCTGTGTTCGTCCATATAGAGCTACCTCATTCTTTTTAATGAGGCCGTGTGTCATGTTTCGTGGCACAGATGCAACATCTTTTTTTAAAACCATTTTTCTATTGATAGATATTTAAGTTTTTCCCTCCCACTCCCCCCACCCCAAAAAAGCCGCAGTCAATATCCTTGTGCATGCTTCCTCCCATGCACCTGAGAACAGGTCTCTAGTATAGATCGCTGGGGGTGGGATTGCTGGATTGAGGGGATTTCCAGGCCCCATCTTCTCTGAGGTCACAGGAGACTGGGGCAGACGCGGGTGGGGAGGTCCCCAGGGGGCTGGCTGCGGCAGCGGCACGGGGTGTGACGGCAGGGAATCCGCTCACTGTGGCTGTGTTCGCCATGGCTCCTGGGGACACTGTCAGCTGCAGGAAGTCCCGCGGTCTGAGTAGATTTCTGGGTAACACTGTCGGAACAGAACTGTGGGTCCCATTCTGCCTTCTGATCGGGGCTGTGACAGGGGTGAGCTCAGAGTGCTAAGGGGGCACCAGGGTACTTCTCACAGAGCCTGAGTCAGGGAGGGGGCTGGGAGCAGTCAAAAGAGGTCCTGTTAGAGGGGCGCGCTTTGTAGGTCTTCAAGGACGAGTGTTTGTATATACTCAGAACATCTGTGTATTTATATGTTTGCTTGATGGTTCTTTATTTGTGGTTGGTTTGTTTTCCATCCCATCACCAGCGCCACCCCTCCGCCCCGCCCCGCCCATCTGGTAATGGTGTAGCCTCTGTACTTTTGATCTTGGTCCATTACGTTCTTGTGCCCTGCTACTTCCCTGTTGCCAGCGCAGGGATAGACATGTGATCCCCGCCAACCAATCAGAGCGCTTCATCCCTGAACCCCCCCCCCCCCCCACCCAGCAGCACAGCTCCCGCCAATCAAGGCCTTCCCTGGAATTTCCTGTTGGAGTCAGTGTGAGAGACCCCCCTATTGCCCTCTGAGGGTGGAACTCAGAGTGGATGCTTGGGGTCACTTTCCTGGACTTATGGGGCATGCCCAGGTGCAGTGGGAGAAACTGAGGCCATTCTGCAGAAAGAAGCAGAGACAGAGATGAAAGTTGGCAGAGAGAGCATGCTGAGATCCTGTTCCTGGCTGTTCTTTTTATGGCCCTAAGAGATCCTGAGCATCTTCTTGGTCCCTGGGGCCAAACAACTCTCTTCTAAAAGACCTCAAGGTCTGGACTGGGGTCTGTTTCTTGTGGTCCAGAGCCCTGAATGATATTGGGGGGGGGATCATGAGGTTATGAGGGCTCTAGGGCAGAAAGCAGGGCAGCTGGGTATGAGTGTCTGCTCTAACCCAGCTTGCTGATGTTAGGATCTCTTCTTAGCCTCTGTCCATTTGTCTTCTAAAACCCAAGTTGACCGTGACTGGTCTTCCTTAAAACACCTCAATGGCTCCCCATTTTCCTTAGGATTAAGCCCAAACTCCTTAGCCTGCTACACTGGGCTTTGCATGGATTGGCCCTTGTCTGTCATGGCTCAAGGACCACAAATTAGGTTCCAGCCATACCAGACTTCTTGAAGTTCCATGCATAGGCCATTATCTCTCCTCCAGGCCTTTGTATATGCTATTCCCTTGGCCTGGAAGTAAATTCGCCTTCCTCTAGGAAGCCTGCCTGCCTCCTCTCCTGCTCTGAGCCCCCACAGCATGGCATTATCTGTCTCCTTATGGACTCTGAGCCCTGTGAAAGCAAGTTGATGTCCATCTTGTTCATTATTGCCATTATGCACACCAGCTTACAGCATACTGTTAATAAATATGGGAGGAACTAATCAACACGTGAGTCCTTTTTCAAGAGGCATAGGGTGTGGTGGAAGCACACTCATTTTGAAATGAGACAGACGTGGGCCCTGATCGTGCCTGCACTTGGCTGTCCCTTGGCAAATAACTTCATCTTTCTGAGAATCAGTTTCCTGAAATGCAGATGGCAATATTCTTGCCCACCTGTTGGCTGTGGTGAGAAAGACAGCAGAGTTGGAAGCGTTTGGAGAACTGAGAGGAGTTATGCAAATGGTAAGCTTTGTTCTTAAAGCAACAGCTCAATGAGAATCAATACATAGAAATTCTCCTGGCAAATTTGTTCGTCTTTTTTCCCCTCCCAGGGTGAAGATAGTAAATACTGGAGCTGCAGGGGAAGAGAAAGGGAAAGGCAGACACACCATGAGCTATAATGTGTCAAGATCTGTATTAGACAAATTGAGTACAGTAATTTTCTCCAGAAAGGTTTTCAGTGACTTTCATAAGATTAATTGCTAGGTGTTTTATACTTCTTCTTCTTCTTTTTTCCTGTCGTACATGGTATCTTTCTTTTTTTTACTGATGCATGGAAGTGTAATTAGCATTATTTATTGATTCCATATCCAACAAACTTGTTAAACTTATTTATTTTTTATTGAGGCATAATTGACAAACACAACAGCAAGATATTTAAAATGTACAATGTGATGATTTGATATATGCATGAACTTCCTTATTAATTCTATTTTTTTATCTGTACATTCTTTCATCTTGTCCACATAGACAGTTGCATCATTGGCAAATAATGACAGTTTTATTTCTTTCTCTTGACTTTCTTTCCTCTTCTTTCTAATCTTCCTAGCAGTGGTGATGGCAGGTACCCTTGTCTTATTTTGATTTCAAAGGGAAAGCTGTTTCTGCAGAGCCATAATATATGACGTCTGTGCTAGACTTTTCAGAAATGTTCTTTATCCTACTAAAAAAGCCTACTTTATTCTCAGTTACCTAGGGATTTACCCTTGGAAGGATGCTGAATTTTATTTACATCTACTATGATATTTATATGGTTTTTCTTTTTTAAACTTTCAATGTGATGATTCACATTAATTAATTTTCTGATATTGAACCAACCTTGCATTCCTGAAATATAACTCCAACTTAGTCACAATGTGTTTATTTTTTTATACATTGATGGATTTCATATGCTAATATTATATTTCAGAAGTTTGCATTTGTTCTTTTTTTTTCTTTTTTGATTTCATTTTTTTTTTTTTTGGCATTTTTGTTTTTCAGGGAATTTGGTTTGTAAATTTTCATTCCCATATTGTTCTTGTCCAGTAAACTGGAAACGTTTTTGAAAGATTAGGTTTATCTCTATCTGGAATGTTTGAGAAAGCATGTGACAAAACCATCTGGGCCAAATGTCACTGTGGGAGATTTCTACTTCTAATCCAGCTTCCTTAATTCTGTTATAATGTTATACAATTATGCAGTTTTTCAAATGCCTTTTTGAATCAGTTTTTGTAAATTGCATTTTTATAGGAATGCATCTGTGTCATCTGTTTTCAAATTTATTGTCATAAAGGTGTCCCAATATTCTCCTACTTATTGTTCTGTTTAATCCCGGTGGTTCCTATGCTCTGGTCTCTTTTCCGTGGTTAATTCTGTTTATTTGTGTCTTCTCTCTGTTTGTTATTTCCTTTTCTCATTTCAGCCTTGCTAGGAGAGAATCTATCTTTAGTCTTTTCAAAGAACTGACTTTTGGCATTGCCGATCCTTTCTATTGTTATGTTTGCCTTACCCGCTCTGCGCCCCAGTGTCCCCATCTGTAAAATGGGGGACAAAAACAGTATGCATCGTGTATGCTTCTTGGGAGGCTTACTTGAGCTAATTCATGCTAGAATTGTGCTTGGCATAAAATAGGTGCTCAACAAGCGTTTGCTGTCATTTCTCTTGCTCTTCTTTTTGTTAATAACTTTCGTACACCCCTTTCCCCTTTCCCATGTTTCTTTAGGTTTATTGTGTTGCTCTTTTCTTAATTTCTTAGTTTGAATACTTATCTCAGGTTGGAATTCTTTTCAAATGTAAGCATTTAACATTATGATCCTCCAAATGTCACTTTCATGGCTCCCAACAAGTTTTAGTATATTGTAGTGTCACTGTTGTTTCCTTGTATATTTCAGAATTTTCATGATTATTCCTACTTTAGTTTTGAGTTGTTTAGAAATAGGTTTTAATGTCTAAACATGGGGCATCTTTTTCTAGTTATTTCTTTTGTCACTACTTTTTTTAAGGGGGGGCACAAGTTGTGGGGCAAGGGGCAGAGGGAGAGAGAGAATTCCAAGCAGACTCCCCGATGAGTGCAGAGCCTGGCATGGGGCTTGATTTCATGAGCCTGAAATCATGACCTGATCCAAAGCCAGACGCTTAACTGACTGAGCCACCCAGGAGTCCCTTGTTAGTACTCTCTAATGGCTTTGCCAAGACTGAGGACCAATCCTTTGAAATTTACCGAGCTTGGTTTATCTCCTGGTGTTAAGTCCAGCCTTCGGTCTATTGGATCTCTTCTTCTAGAACTTTTCTAGATGCTTGAAGATGCCTACTTTGTCAAAAGAGTTGTAAAGTTAATCAGTATTTTTATACTGCTCCTAAATAATTTAAGAAGCCCAGAATGCTCTGATCGCCCCTTACCTGGGGTTCTTTTGTGGTATTTTTTTTTTTTAAAGATTTTATTTATTTATTTGACAGACAGAGATCACAAGTGGGCAGAGAGGCAGGCTGGTGGGGGAGGGGAAGCAGGTTCCCTGCTGAGACCAATGAAGGGTCAATCCCAAGATCCTGAGATCCTGACCTGAGCTGAAGGCAGAGGTTTTAACCTTCTGAGCCACCCAGGCATCCCTTCTTTTGTGGTATTTTTATTCTCTTGTTACTTTCTAATCTCTAAAACGAGATGTTGTTATTTATTATTGTTGAAATTTATCATTATGATTATTGGCTTGTACATTTGATATTAGTTTAGGCTTCCCGGTGATAATCAACATATCATCATTCCATTCTGTTCCTTATTCCTTACGTGATGACTCATTTTCCTTCTGCCTAAACCACATCCTTTGGCATAGAGTAAAATTTTGCCTGAAAATGGTGTACTTTAGAATTTTTCTCCTGCTGGGGGTTCTCTTTGTTTTGGTTTGTCTGAAAATGTCTTTGTTTTGCCCTTTGTGAAAGATAGATTTGCTGCCCTTTCTACAGTGACCCTGGGTTTTTCTCAGCACACGGAAAGTCATAGCTGTCTTTTCCTGCCTCTGCCATGGCTGCTGAGAAGTTAGCCACCCTTGCTTTGTAGGCACCTGTCTCTTCTTCTTTTTCCGGTTATTTTAAAATATTCCCTTTCTCTTTCATTCTTTTGGTATTTGGCAGTTTTACCGTCTGTATTTTGGTGCAGCTACTTTAAAATGGATCTCATGTCATGTGTTTGGGATGAAGTTGCTGTCTTCTGGCAGTTCTGGATCATTGTTTTCAAGCACTTGTTCACTGCCACAGTCTCCTTGCCTCTCCTTTTCGGTCTTGTGTGCTCATGCTGCATTCTTCTAGCTCACTGACACCCTCTTCACCTCTTTCTAAACTTCCATTTTCCTTAGTCCATTCTAAAATCTGTCTGTCTGGTGATCTCTGTTTTTTTAGGAATTGGCTCATGTGATGTGGAGGCTTGGCAAATCCAAAATCCGCAGGGTAGGATATCAGGCTGGAAGAGCTCCCCAGACAGCAGTCCCCAAATTCAGAAGTGCAAGAGATAAGCATTTTCTATTTCCATGACTGGTTGCGACAGGTCTGGAGCCCCATCCTGCAGGGTGGTGGGACTCCGACCTCAGTTCTGGGATGACTCCCACTTTCCACTGGGGTTGCATCCAATCTGGGGCCTACTCTCCATCTTGGTATCTGTGGAAGGCTCGCCTGCCCTCCCCAGGGCTGTGGAGACATGCAGGGAGCTGGACCTTGTCCACCTGTGCGACTGCCCTGAGCTAGTCCTCTTCTTCGAAGTTCTGGGCTACATGACCCATGAGGGGCAGGAAGCTGGGGAGGGCAGGAGGAAGAAGAGAGAATGAGCAGATCCTGTGCCTCACCTTCCTGCCCTCTTCCCAGCTGGGGTTCCTGAACTTGGGTCCTGTGTCTGAGTGAGGGCAGGAGCAGGTGTGTGTCTAGACCAGACAGGACCTGTCAGTGCTGGCCTGTGGGCAGAGCTATGGGATCCACCTGGGATGGCTTGGGGGGGAGGTGGGCCTGAGGCAGAGCACATTTGCAGGCACACTTGGGGGAGAACGATATCATTTTTGTTTGTGTCTCCATCAGGTTCAGCCCATTCAATAGGCTGAGTATATTTATATTTTGTATTTTTTAGTGGGACATTGGGACTCCTATATGCTTCTTCCCCAAATCTTCAGAAGTAAAAACACTTACCACATGCCTACTTACAATAGAAAAACAAACAAACAAACAAACAAAAAAACCCAAAAGAAACCCCAACAACTTGACAAGATGGGTTTGGTTAACTAAACTGTGAACCATCTGGAATGTTCTTTTTCTTTTTCTTTTTTTTTTAAACTATTTTATTTATCTTTTTGAGGGGAGGGGAACAGAGGGAGAGGGACAGGCAGACCCTGTGCTGAGCACAGAGCCTGATGTGGGGCTCAATCTCACGACCCTGCAATCATGGCCTGAGCCAAAGCCAAGAGTTTGACGCTTAACCGACTGAGCCACCCAGGCGCCCCCAGAATATTCTGAAGGCAAGGTAAACATTGTTTATGTTCGCACTAGATGGGAAATGCTTCATGCTATAATATTAAGTTTCTAGAAAACCCTAGGATGTTAAATTATTCATACAGATCAATAATAACTGTGCCTGAAAAACTGATTAAAAAACACGGGAAGAAATGCAACCAAACGTTAAAAATACACCTTTGGGTGTTGAGAATACACAGTAAAAAGAAAAACAAAACACTTTTCTTTTTTTAATTGCCAGTCTACACTGCTTTAATTTAATTTTAAAACGAGTATAGTTATTGTTGTTGTTTTTCTAAGTAGCTGGCGGAAGTTTCCAACTTCCCTTTCACTCGCTGCAGAGTGAAGTCCCCGCCCCCCCCCCCCCCACCAGCTCTGCTCCCCGCTCCACGACCGATGGAGGAGGCAGTTTGATTTGCAGACTGGAGTCTTTCCTGTTTATGAGAGTGCGATCATAACTCCGCACACCGTTTCTCAACATTCTTTTTTCCCTTCTAATTTGTCTTGGACATGTCTCTCTGACAGCATTTTAGATGTCATTAAATGTACCTCATTTAAATGTAACAACACGTCTCATTCTGTTGTGTGGGTGACCAGGACTTATGAGCTGATGGACATTTGGGGGTTCCTGGTTTCTCCGGGCACAGGGCTGCTAGGAATGCCCCCGCACGTGTATGCTTTCTGCTACTCCTGAGTATTTCCGTAGGTCAGATTCCCGCATGTGGTTTTGCTGGATCCGAGCTTATAACCCTTTCAATTCTGGTCAGCATTTCCCAATTGCTTTCCAGAATATGGTATCCCTTTACCTTCCCACCAGCTGGTGGGAGGCCTGGTTGGGGGGGAGGTGCTGGGCCTTGCTTTCATAATAGAGATAAGAAGAACAGAATACATTTTAGCCTTATTTTTTATATTTTAAGTAACGATCCCTAAGCCTCCCGCCTCCCATTCTCTTGGGCTGCAGGGATGACTCGGGCCATCAGGCCTTGGGTGTGATTCTGAGCAGCGAGCTCAACAATTTACTGTAAGACACCTGCTTGTAAAGAGAAGTGCACATTTTAATGCATATTTTGAACATGAGCCAAAATCATGGAATTGATCATTTTCTTTTTGGTTTTTATAAGCACATCGAGTCTGAAGAAATCTACTTTTTTTTTTTTTTTTTGGTAAAATAATTTTTGGCATTTCACAGACTTAGACTATGAATGTCAGGGTAATACATTTAATTTTATCATTGCTATGTGGCAACTAAGTGGCAAATGATTCAAGTGCATCTGAAATCAGAATCAACTAACTGCTTATCCCCCACCCCCCATTTCTTAAGGTTCTGCTTAGGCTAAGCAACAGGCACCAGGTCAGGAGGATCAGGTTCTAGGCCAGCCTCTGTCACTTTCTCATTGTGTGACCTGAGGCCAATATGCTTGAGTTGCCCCATCTGTGCGGTGGGTGCTCAGGGCCTGGCTTCTGGACCCACCCCCTCTCCTGGCTCCACCTCTCTGCCCTTGGGGCTAGTATCTGGGTCGGAAGGTCTGGACGGTACAGGAAGATGCGTTCCCTCTCATCCTCCTTGGGGTGGGAGTGCTGGTGTAGTCCTAGGGCTTTGGTCCCCTGGCAGGGCTCTGGTGGCTTTTTCTGGACTTACCAACTCCAGAGCACAGACGTGCTCTTGTCTCTTGTCACGTAGGACAACCTGGGGGGAGTCCCCTTGTCACCTTGAGAGGCCCTGGCATGTAAATGAGGTCTCTGTCTAAACTTGGGCACTGAATGCCCATCAAGGTGGACGAGGGAAGGCACCCTTGCTCACAAGAGCAAGCTGTTGGGTGAGCAGCTCATCCCAGCTCAGAGACTTCAAGTAACTCCCTCAAAGTAACACAGCAGAAGGCAGCCGACTGAAGCCCATTTTTGGAACACAAATGCTGGAAAAGTCTTTGCAGATGTCCACAATGAGCTCCCACAGCACAGATGGGGAAGCCTAGGCAGCTGGCCTCGGGTCACACAATGAGAAAGTGACAGAGGCTGGCCTAGAACCTGGTCCTCCAGAACCCCTGGCCAATTGCTTATTCTAAGCAGAACTTTGAGGCATGGGTTGGGGGTTATTGGGACAGAGGGAAAAGGGCACCGGGGTGTGACAGGAAGAGGGAATGATGTGGCTTCAGACAGGGGACTCTTTGGACAGTGCAATAACAAATGGCGTGCCAGAAATGCCCCTCATGCTGTCAGGGCTGGTGGATGGGGAACAGGCCATATCTGTATTCTTGACTTCGATCTTCCTGCTTGTTGTCTGCAGCCTGAAGGGTCATGACAGCCAGAGTTTACACACCATGGACTCTAACCTCCCCACAGATGGGAACCCTGAGGCTCAGAGACATCAATGACTTGCCTAGGGTTACACAGCAAGTGAGCGGCAGGGCTGGGGTTTGAAACCAGGCCATGAGATGCTGAGGGCCTGTCCCACACGGTGGCCTGCCTGCAAATCCTCCTGCCTCCCCTGCTAGGGCTGCGGGCTGCCTCGGCCTCATTACGGGAAATCATTCTGCTCCTTCTGTGGATCGGGGCTCCCTGCGAGCCTGTCCCTGAGGCTGGAGCTGCGGATGGAGGGGGCCACTGGGCCCCCTGCTCTGGGTTTGCCTTTCCCATGTGGCTGTTTATCTACCTGCTTCATCTGGGAAGGCCTGAGAGGCAGGTCCTGAACCACACAATAGGGAGTCTCCTCTGGAATTCTGATCGCTTTCCGGGGTCATGGGGAAGCAGGAGAGGGTGCTCATGGGTGCCTTTCTTCCTGAACCCTGCCTCCTTCCTGTCCCTGTCCTAGGTCCCTGTCAGGGCTCACCTGGCACATTACTGCAGTCTCCTGACTCCCCATCCCACCTGAGTACACCCTGCCCACTCCTCACCCCCCGCCAAGTATTCCGCCCTCCATGTTGGCCAGAGAGAACATTCTTGAACCCAGCTCTAGTCCTGTGCTGCTCCTGCAGCACAACCCTCTGCTGCCAAGAGACAAAGTTGAGGCTGCACAGGTGTGTTGGGCAGCTGGCTGTCCAGGGCTCTGATCCTCCTCTGGAGAATTTCCCTTCTTCCTGTTCTGGCTATTGCTTTAGGTAGGACTGGCTCTGTTCCCATCCCTGGGGCTTGCCTGCAGGTTTTTGGATTCCTAGTGTGGATTATAAACATGAAGCAGGACTGGTGTTTGCCTCTGGGCTCAGTATTTCTGCAGGGAACTTACTCACGGCCTGTCTTATCCGCTGTCCTGTCCCCAGAGCCTAGAATAGGGTCCTGTAACGTAGTAAGCACTCAAGAAATGGTCAGTGAATGAACCATGAATGTCTGCCCCAGGTTTCACGGTTGGCCATCGGCTAGTTCCTCCTTGCCTTTTGAGCTGTGAACCCCCCTACCAATGACCTTGACCTGCACTTAACCGGCTGTGCCAGGAACCAGTCTGACCTGACCCGACTGGGGCTCTCAGCATGAGACTGTGTGTCCTGGAGCAGTTTCCTCCTCTCCCCGAGACTCATTTCCCTGTTTGTACCCTGAGGGTTTTGGGTAGATCCTTCTCCCTGAGTCTCTTCTGATTCTCCAGCTCTGACCTGCTGAAGGAGGCCATGTGCCCTGGTGTCCTCACTGGCCGTGTGGTGGGGATGGGGCTGTGGAGGGGGCTGGTCGGTGTTGAGAAGCTTGGCACGTCCACCAGTCATGTCTAATTAGTCTGGTAACTGTTTACTGCCTCTTGAATTCCCTTGGCAAATAGCCCCAAATTACTGTGAGTAATTTGCCAGCACCGACCTGGGCTGTGAGGCACGGATGATTCGGAGGACTGGTGCTGGTTTGCCGCAGCCTCTGCAGCCTGGAGCTCACACCCTGATCCCCCCGAGGGCAGAGCACCCCCCTTCCTCAGGGCCCTGGGATGGGGGCTCTGCCCAGGGCTTCCAGCATGCACTCGGGAGCACGATGGATGGGGCTTGGGTTCCAGCTCTGCTACTGATGCAGGCAGAGTGCCCGGTCGGGCGAGTTCCTTCTGCTCTGACAGCCTCAGTTTCCTTATCTGTAAAATGGGGATGGCCGTCGGCCCAGTTGTCCTCCCTCTTCCTGACGTCTGCCCCATCCCTTTCCAGGTGATGATAGAGGGGGTCCCTCCATGGTCTGATTGGACCCTGCTGCCACCTCTGGCCAGGGCCCCAAGGGTGGCCTCCTGACCAGAACTGGGCCAATGTGGGCCTGGTGCTCTTGGCCTCAGTCACGGAAACTGCAGTGAAAAAGTCAGTCTCTTTCTGGGACTGCAGATGGGACTTCCAGCAACTGTTGGGCCCTGGGTCTTCAGCCTGTGGAAGGGACCAAAGCAAAGGTAAGAGGCAGAGCCTAGTAGCCCGTGTGGGCCCTGCTGCACCTCGTTGTTCCCCTTCCTGGTATCAGCCAGGACAAGCTGAATTTCTGTCACGTCAATCAGACCGGTTCTGAAGATCCAGGACCACAGCTGTTACTTCCTGCAGGCTGTGAGGAGATGAGGTAATGGGAACTGTCCGGGGCCCTACTCTGGGCTGGGGGAAGACGGGGTGAAGTATGGAGGTGTGCTTCCTGTTACCCTAGAGTCCCATCCTGGGTACATGGCCCCAAGAGCCTGGGTCCATCTGAGGTTCCTCTGTCAGGACCTTCACCTCCTTCAATCTGGATGTTAAATCTTCATTAATAAAACCCCAGCAGAGAGGAAGTATCAGAGGGAATGGCCTCAGTTTCTGGGGAAGTGGGCTTTATTTATAATGAAGAATGGATAGAAAATACCTTAATTCTAATCTGGGCCCACCCCTGAGGGCTGATACTGGCATTATGAGGACAGTGGTTGGGGGCCAAATTTCTTCATAGGAAGTCCCCGTGTGGTCTCTGTACTTGATCACTTGGTCCCTCTCTCATTCATCTGTTCACAAATGCACATTGAGCCTCACCCAGGCAGTCCCAGTAACGCCCTGGGCACACCTGGTTGCAGGTTCCGCCCCTCGCAGAGCTCAGAGATGGGCAGAAAGGGAATTCCCCCAGAAGGAACAGAGTGCTGGACTCCAGGAACAGTGTGAGGTTTTGTTGAGGTTGGAGTGGACTGGATCTGGTCTGTAGGGGGATGGGGATGGAACAGGGGAGAGAGGGTGAATCAGGCTGGATGGAGGAGCTGGTGTTCCAGCTGAGGATTCTCCTGCTTCTACGGGGACCTTCGGTGATGGGGACATGCATGTGCCCCATGCTATGCACAGTGAGAGCACCTAACATTCAACCCCCCCATCATCTGGGTGATCCTGGATGTGTGCCTTAGCCCCTCTGAGCCTCAGTTTGCCCCTCTGTGAAGTGGGAATAGAGTGATAGTCAATGCTTCATACTGTATAGGGCATGTGGTCAGTCATCAGGGTGCTTACTGACCCCCTTCTCCTGGGTGGCCAGTAGGGCCTGGCCGGAAGCTGGGAGGAGGGGTTCCATGCTGAGGAAGCTGAGGGATAAAACATCTCCCTCTGTCTCCCACACATTGGTGCTAGAGAGGAAGTCATGACACCGAATCTGAATCCTGGGTTGGCCGAGTCACTGGCTGTGAGGACGTGTCCCCTCTTTGAGCATCAGTTTTTTCCTTTGTAAGCTGGGGAGCACGATAAAGACTGCAGACGTTCCCGAATGACTATTCTATGCCAAGCATACTACAAATAGTTTACAATCAAGAAGTCATTTAGCCCTCATGACAATCCTATGAGCGTGGTATTATTATCTTCCCATTTTACAGGTGAGGAAACTGAGGCTCAGACTGGCAAAGCATCTTGGCCCAGGTCACACACAAGAGGGGTTATGAGCTCAGGTCTTTGACTCCAAGGCCCAGGCAGGAACCTGTGACCATGTGCTGTCCCCATGGGGTTATAAAATAGGACAATGATCTGGATGGACTGGTAACCCAGATGGATGGACTGAGCTCAGAATGGTGGGTGATGGTGGGGACCTGGGTGGTCTGGGGGGCTCCCCAGGGGTGGTGAACTATGCTTGGGGCTAAAAAGACTGGTT
Source organism: Mustela nigripes (assembly GCF_022355385.1). Classification (NCBI taxonomy): domain Eukaryota; kingdom Metazoa; phylum Chordata; class Mammalia; order Carnivora; family Mustelidae; genus Mustela; species Mustela nigripes. The sequence continues at coordinate 22,633,902 of NC_081570.1, read as the reverse complement.
GGATCTGGAAAACAGGTTGAAAGGACAGTGTTGGGCACATGGAGCTCCAGGCCCCTGAGCAGAGGCTGGGATGTCAGACCATGAGTCCAGGCAGGGACCGGATTCACGCTGGGGACATGGGGGGAGACTTTGGGAATCACTTACATGGGGCTAGAAAATGCTCAGGCCTGGCCACAGGTTCTGATATTTCTGTGTACCACTCATTATCATGTTAGCTGGCTTTCTGTCTTTTATTGGGAAGTTGCTCATTTTCCAGTATTTCAATATTATTGTTTTGTCAACTTGATGTCTTAGATCTTGTAATTGGGGGGAAGAGTTGAGACTTTTCTCCTCTGCCATTACTCAGTTCTATGGACTTGTCCTTTCTTATTACTTATCAAGTAATATTTTTTCATGAATTTTCATTGATTTCTGGATAGAAATATTTCTTGATGCTTTTTTAAATTTTATCAAGAATCTGGTTTCATGTATCCCGGCATCTGGTGAGATCCTTCAGACCCTTGTTATTGTTAAGACAACATCAGTACCTCGCTGGGGACATCTGGGTTCTCTGTCATGGGGTCCCGTGGAAGCCATGTGAGATGACACATGAGAAGTCTGGATGAGGAAACAGAGAGGAGTAAGGAACCCAGAAGCTCTCGGGTGATCCGCACATCGGAATGGAACATGCCTGTCTGGCCCAGGTCTGGGTGAGTTAGAGCTGAGGGAGCTGGCCTCCTGGATGCTGATCCTGCCACCCCTATGAGTGGGGAGAGGCTGAGGGGTCCATCCACAGGGATCAGCATCTGTGGGTGGGGGAGGGGTGTCTGGGGTCTGGGGAGAGCCAGCCTCCCCCCTCTCTTTACAGTCATCTGCCCCTTCTTGGGTGAAAAGATCCCAGCGGTGACATTAGTTAGGAGGCCTGGGCTGGGCTCCAGCCACAGCATCCCCAACATGAGAGGAGGTCCCTCTCTCAGCGCTGGCACACTCACGGTAGGTTGCTGGGGCTTAGCAGCTTCGCTCTGGGCTGACATGGGGTTCTGTGACCATCTCAGCCCACTGGCTCTTAAAGTTCCCTCCAAGTGGCCGACACCACCTCTCACATCTCCTTGGCCAGAACGAGTTACAGGCTTGCCCTGTCTACCTTCAAAGGTTCCAGGGGTGGGGAAGAAGCCCCACTGTGAGTCAGGAAAGAGGACAAGCTCTTGCTTCTTGGCCCCGGGGTGCGGGCCCAGGGCTGAGCATGAGAGGGAGAAAGCAAGTGACCTTGGGTCAGTTTAGTTGAGTATGTGTTTTGTGCCCCTCCTGAGCATGGGTCTGGGAGCCCAGAGATGAACATGACACAGCCCCTGGGGGCGGGGCAGACACACAGAAGAGTCACCAATCCAGCATGCGGTGGGCAGACCTCTGTGCCTGTCCTCCCACCCAGGGCAGTGACGATGGGGGTCCACACCTCCTCACTTGGCGCCTGACCTCCGGAGCCAGCCCCCAGCTCCCCCTTGCCCCCCACCGCCATGTCCCTCCAGGCCAGACTGAACTGCTTCTGGGTCCTGAGTCCGCCATCATCTCACTCTTGCCTCTGAGCCTTTGTAACTACTGTTCCCTCTCCCTGCACATGGCTGGAAGAAGGCCAGGCCCTCTCAGCCTGAAACCTGGCCCTGCCATTTACTGGGTGATGATCAAATTTCTCAGTCTCCTCATCTGTAAGATGGGGAGAGTGATAATATTCATCTCCCATTAGTGGGGTAATTGTGAAGCTTTAATGAGTTAAACAAGCCCTTAGAACAGGACCCAGCACACATCAGATGGACAATCAGCTGCGTGCTTGGCTGTCCCTCTTCTGATCTAGTTGACATCTTCTTCCCTCGCCGTCCCCCACAGGAAAGCATCCAACTTTCCTGCATCCTCGAGCACAGTTCAGGGCCCAGCACAGACCCTCCAGCTGCCTCCAAAGGCCACCTGAGCCTGACGCCCCCTTCTAGGGGCACTTGGCTCCCGCAGCATCATAAGGAGCCAGCATCGGACAAAAGCAAAATGCCTGAGGGAAGCAGGTGCCCAGCCCTGAGCCCTGCACAACTCTTTGTGGATGGGGGACAGAAGGCTGAGGCTCTCCTGCTCCTGGAGCTCCCCGTCCCTGCTGCTCAAGGGCTGTAGCTCATCACCCCCATTTGTGCCCCATGTTTGGGACAGTTTCCTCTCCTGGTTGGCTAGCAGGAGCGTCTCACGTGCTGTTTGGGGGGATAGCAGAACATTTCTATATGGCCTGAAAAATAAATCTTCACACCTTGAGCAATCCCAAGAATTCAGTGATGTTTGAGGCAGAAACCCTCACTGTGTCTCCTAGAGGTCTCGGCCTGTCCTGACCGGAAAAGGAGGAGGGGACAAGGGTCTCGCCGGGCCATCTGCTTGATGACAGGAGGCGGGGATTGTACATTTGGACCCTGGGCCTGGCTAACTGACATCTTCAGATGTCTGGCTTTTCAAGTGTCAACATAGAGTAGGTGTAACTACTCCAGCCACTTGACCTCCTTGGACTGCAATGAAGAGCCTTGGGGCTGAAATTCGGGCATAAATCCCTGCTCAACCATTTACTAGATGGGGGAATGGCTGCTAGCAATTCCTGAAGTTAGTAAAAGGCTGCTGGTGTCTGTCCCTGGGGGGACTAGGTTCTGAGCTGGGCCTGGGGACACTAGGGTGGGTAGGTCAAGGTCCCTGTCTTCATGGAGCTCATGTCTGGTGAGCAGAGGGGATTCGACAGAGGAAAGACTTGCTCCTGACCGAGCTGGGGCAGTCAGGAAAAGCTTCCCAGAATCCAGGGTCACATGTCCAGTTGCACAGGCTGTGTACCACACAGCTCACACTTGTATCATGACATAAATGGCTCTCCCTAGAGTTGGGTAGTCAGCAGTCCTGCCAGACGGTGTGCCTGAGCTGTGTTTTGAAGGATGGAGGGTAGGTGTGGACTTATAACAACAACACACATACACTGAGGGCTTTTTTGACCAGGCACTGACTGCACATCTCATTTCATTCTGACGCAGGACTGTTGGTCCCATGTTGCAGTGAGGACTCTGGAGTCATTGAGGCTGAATGACTTGCCTGAGGCTGTGCAGTAGGGAGCTATAGAAATTGAATCTGGGTATGTAACCCCAGAGTCAAGCATTCAAGCACTTGGCCTGTAGGAGGGAAGCACATTCCCAGGCGAGCACCGGGCACAAGGGTGGGGAGTGCACTCGGGAAGTGGCAAAGCTCACATCAGTTCATGACCTTCTGTTCTGGCCGGAGCCCAGGCTCCTTGCTTCCCGGTCCAGTGTCCCTGCGACAAGCTGGACAGACTGTTGTGGTGGGAAAATGTGAGGCTCGAGGTAAGGACTAGGTCGAAGTCCCAAATCTGCCACTCACCAGCTTTTTGATCACAAATCAAAAGATTTGAAAGAGAGTTTTCCATCTCTGGGCTCCATTTCCCGAGCTGGAAAGCAAGGAACTCCGGGGGCACCCCTGAGTCCAGAGGGGACTCTTCCAGGAGTCTCTGGTGGCTTCTCCGTGTTTCCGTGGGTGTCCGGACTAGATGGGAATCAACGGTCAGGAGTGCGGGCTTCATACTTATTCGCTGGTAACCTCTGGTCAGGCTCCTTAGCTTGCTGGGCCTTGGGTTCTCCATCTGTGCAGTGGGGGGTGATCCGTCCCCACTTCCTGATCTCTGGGAAGCTTCCTCGAGGTGAGCACATGAAGGGTGAGTGCGGGGAGGATGCCCGGTGGGTCCTGCTCAGTGACATCCCCCCTTCTCCCCAGACTGTGAGCTCCATGAAGACAAGGATCTGGTCCTACCCACCCTGGTAGGTAGGTCTTACTTACCCACCTGGCCTCCATGCCCAGCTCAGAACCTGGTCCCCCTTGGGGGGCAGACCCCAGCAGTCATTTACTAATTTCAGAAATTGCCAGCAACCATTCCCACAACTGGTAAACAGCCGAGCAGGGATTTATGCCTGAATTTCAGCCCCAAGGCTATTGTCACGGACACGGAAGGCTCAGCCAGACCCACCAGTGGTAATAGCTCGGCTGTGGAGGATCTGGTTGGGCGGGGCTGGCGACTACTGAGCTAGCAGCTTGAGCTGGCAGCGAGAATGGGTAGAACAGTATAGTAAGCGACTTAATCTCTCAAAGCCTCGATTTTCTCTTCTCTAAAATGGGGACGTAATACTTAGCTCAGAGATGGGTCCTGCAAAGTGCTCCAGACTGCACTTGTCACCCAGCAAATGCTCCATAAACGTTGGCTACCATTTGCCAGGTGTGGGGGGACTTCGGATATGAGCTCCACAAGAGAGGTCTGTGTTCGGTCCTTTGCGGCTGCCGGTGCCCAGAATGGAGCTCGGCGCATAGTAGGTGCTTAGTCAATATTTGCTGGATGGAATATGATTGCATGTCAGTGTGTGTGTGTGTGTGTTTACAGATTTTATTTATTTATTTATTTATTTATTTATTTATTTTTTAAAATTTTATTTATTTATCAGAGAGAGAGAGGGGGAGAGAGCAAGCACAGGCAGACAGAATGGCAGGCAGAGGCAGAGGGAGAAGCAGGCTCCCTGCTGAGCAAGGAGCCCGATGTGGGACTCTATCCCAGGACGCTGGGATCATGACCTGAGCCGAAGGCAGCTGCTTAACCAACTGAGCCACCCAGGCGTCCCTACAGATTTTATTTATTTATTTGACAGACAGAGATCACAAGTAGGC